>NC_090393.1:21371803-21671803 GCF_036365525.1 Heterodontus francisci
CTGGTCTTATTTCCTCCTATCTTGACTGTATTTTTTCTCCCCTGTCCAGTCTCTTCCCACCTACATCTGTGACTCTTCTGACGCCCTACATCATTTTGACAGTTTCCAGTTTCCTGGCCCGAACCACCTCCTCTTCACTATGGACACCCAATCTCTCTACACCTCCATCCCCCACCAGGACGGTCTGAGGGTCTGAGGACTCTCTGCTTCTTCCTTGGACAAAGGCCCAACCAGCCCCCATCCACCATCACCCTCCTCCGCCTGGCTGAACTTGTTCTCACATTGAGCCACTTCTCCTTCAACTCCACTCATTTCCTGCAAATAAAAGGTGTTGCATGGGTCCTGGTTATGCCTGTCTTTGTGTGGGGTACGTCGAACATTCCTTGTTCCAGTCCTACTCAGGATCCCTTCCCCAACTCTTCTAGTACATTGATGACTGTTTTGGTGCCATTTCCTGCTCTCGCCCTAAATTGGAAAACTTCATCAACTTTGCTTCCAATTCCCCACCCTTCACTCACCTTCACATGGTCCATCTCCGACACTTCCCTTCCATTCCTCCACTTCTCTGTCTCCATCTCTGGGGATAGGCTGTCCACTAATATTTATTATAAGCCCACCGACTCCCACTGCTACCTCAACTACTTTTCCTCATGCCCTGCCTCCTGTAAGGATTCCATTCCAACCTCCCAATTTCTCTGTCTCCGACGCAGCTGTTCTGATGCTTCCTTTTTCCTCAACAGAGGATTTCCTCGCACTGTGGTTGACCGGGCCGTTGACCGTGTCCACCCCATTTCCCGCACTTCTGCTTTCACCCTTTCCCCTCCGTCCCACAACCGTGACAGGGTTCTGCTTGTCCTCACTTTCCACCCCACCAGCCTCCACTTCCAAAGGATCATCCTCTGCCATTTCCACCACCTCCAGCATGATGCCACCAACAAACACATTTTCCCCTCCCCTATCAGCATTCTGAAGGGACTGTTCCCTTCGCGACACCCGACACCTCATTCCCTTCCCACGGCACCTTCCCATGCAATCATAGGAGGTGTGATACCTGACCTTGTACCTCCTCTCTCCTCACCATCAAAGGCTTCAAACACTCCTTCCAGGTGAAGCAACGATTTACTTGGTTGTACTTTCAATTTAGTTTACTGTATTCGCTGCTGACAATGTGGTCGCCTCTACATTGGGGAGACCAAACAGAGATTGGGTGACTGCTTTCGGAGCACCTCCGCTCAGTCCGCAAGCATGACCCTGAGCTTCGGGTTGCTTGCCATTTTAATTTACCACTCTGCTCTCATTCCCACATTTCTGTCCTTGGCCTGCTGCAATTTTCCACTGAAGCTCAACACAAGCTTGAGGAACAGCACCTCATGTTCCCATTAGGCACTCTGAAGCCTTCTGGACTCAATATTGAGTTAAATAATATCAGACCATGAGCCCCATTAATTTCTATCTTTATTTATTTATCAATTTTTATTTTGTATTTTTTATTATTTATTTTTAAATTATATTTATTTTTTAACCATGTGCTTAGTCTTAAACTTGTTTTTCATGTTTTTGCTTTTGGACAGAGCTGTACCTCATACCCCACCACCGCACATCCTGATGAAAGGTCACAGATTTAAAACGTTAACTCTGTTTCTCTCACCACAGATGCTGCCAGATATGTTGAGTATTTCTGGCACTATCTGTTCTTGACTCAGATTGATGGCTGGTCAGATGTGACATTGTAGGGGCCACTTATGGTACACATATTAGGATAAACCCTTTATCCTTTTTAATAACAGTTTCAAAATCTAGGGGCAGTAATTTGGCCCAGAGTTTGCAATATTAATGATGGCAACACTGACAGCATTTGCTGTCATAACTCGTCTGAAATTGACAGCAACGTCTGGAGTCCACACATGCGCAGTTAAATGTGAAAATCCAGAAGTTGCTGTCAGTGATTGCTGACTGCTCCATCGGGTGTGCTGTTCAAGTCCCTGCAAACAGCAGTCAATTCGGAATCGATGAACTGATGAGAACTTGTCCTTTTACTCTATTAGTCTGTTGTAAAAACCCTTTTTGAATGAGGTGTAAATGTGTTTTTAATGGCATACTAAGTTCATAATTACTGATGAAACAACATGAAAAAAGGAAAGAAGGTACCAGCCCTTGGCTTTGCAAGCTGGAACATCAGAACTATGTGTCCTGACCTGTCAGAAGACCTTACACAAATCAACGATTCTCGGAAGACCGCCATCATTAACAACGAGCTCAATAGACTCATTGTAGACATTGCAGCACTTCAGGAGACACGCCTCCCCGTGAGTGGATTTCTAGCAGAGCAAGACGACACCTTCTTCTGGCAGGGTAGGGATCCTGAAGAACCAAGACAGCATGGAGTGGGCTTCGCCATCAGAAACTCGTTGCTCAGCATGACAGAGCCTCCCTCAAATGGCTCGGAATGCATACTGTCCATCCGACTGCTCACCACCTCTGGTCCAGTACACCTACTCAGCATCTATGCTCCAACACTCTGCTCCCCACCTGAAGCTAAAGACCAGTTCTACGAGGAACTCCATAATATCATTAGTAACATCCCCAGCATCGAACACCTGTTCCTGCTGGGGGACTTTAATGCCAGGGTTGGGGCCGACCATGACTCATGGCCCTCCTGCCTTGGGCGCTATGGCGTTGGAAGGATGAATGAGAATGGACAGAGACTGGAGTTGTGTAGCTATCATAACCTCTGCATCACCAACTCGTTCTTTCACACTAAACCCTGTCACCAGGTTTCATGGAGGCACCCAAGATCGCATCGTTGGCATCAGCTAGACCTCATCGTCACAAGGCGAACCTCCTTAAACAGTGTTCAAATCACACGCAGCTTCCACGGTGCGGACTGCGACACCGACCACTCCCTGATGTGCAGCAAGGTTAGACTCAGACCAAAGAAGATGCATAATTCCAAGCAGAAGGGCCACCCGCGCATCAACACGAGCAGAATTTCTCATCCACAGCTGTTACAAAAATTTCTAAATTCACTTGTAACAGCCCTTCAAAACACTCCCACAGGAGATGCTGAGACCAAGTGGGCCCACATCAGAGACGCCACCTATGAGTCAGCTTTGACCACCTACGGCAAACGTGCGAAGAGGAATGCAGACTGGTTTCAATCTCATATTGAAGAGCTGGAACCTGTCATAGCCGCTAAGCGCATTGCACTGTTGAACTACAAGAAAGCCCCAGCAAGTTAACATCCGTAGCACTTAAAGCAGCCAGAAGCACTGCACAAAGAACAGCCAGGCGCTGCGCAAATGACTACTGGCAACAACTATGCAGTCATATTCAGCTGGCCTCCGACACCGGAAACATCAGAGGAATGTATGATGGCATGAAGAGAGCTTTTGGGCCAACCATCAAGAAGATCGCCCCCCTCAAATCTAAATCAGGGGACATAATCACTAACCAACGCAAGCAAATGGACCGCTGGGTTGAGCACTACCAAGAACTGTACTCCAGGGAGAATGTTGTCACTGAGACTGCCCTCAATGCAGCCCAGCCTCGACCAGTCATGGATGAGCTGGACGTACAGCCAACAAAATCGGAACTCAGTGATGCCATTGATTCTCTAGCCAGCGGAAAAGCCCCTGGGAAGGACAGCATTACCCCTGAAATAATCAAGAGTGCCAAGCCTGCTATACTCTCAGCACTACATGAACTGCTTTGCCTGTGCTGGGACGAGGGAGCAGTACCTCAGGACATGCGCGATGCCAATATCATCACCCTCTATAAAAACAAAGGTGACCGCGGTGACTGCAACAACTACCGTGGAATCTCCCTGCTCAGCATAGTGGAGAAAGTCTTTGCTCGAGTTGCTTTAAACAGGCTCCAGAAGCTGGCCGAGCGCGTTTACCCTGAGACACAGTGTGGCTTTCGTGCAGAGAGATCGACCATTGACATGCTGTTCTCCGTTCGTCAGATACAGGAGAAATGCCGCGAACAACAGATACCCCTCTACATTGCTTTCATTGTTCTCACCAAAGCCTTTGACCTCGTCAGCAGACGTGGTCTCTTCAGACTACTAGATAAGATTGGATGTCCACCAAAGCTACTAAGTATCATCACCTCATTCCATGACAATATGAAAGGCACAATTCAACATAGCGGCACCTCATCAGACCCCTTTCCTATCCTGAGTGGCGTGAAACAGGGCTGTGTTCTCGCACCCACACTTTTTGGGATTTTCTTCTCCCTGCTGCCCTCACATGCGTTCAAGTCTTTAGAAGAAGGAATTTTCCTCCACACAAGATCAGGGGGCAGGTTGTTCAACCTTGCCCGTCTAAGAGCGAAGTCCAAAGTACGGAAAGTCCTTATCAGGGGACTCATCCCCTCTTTGCTGATGATGCTGCTTTAACATCTCACACTGAAGAGTGTCTGCAGAGTCTCATTGACAGGTTTGCGGCTGCCTGCAACGAATTTGGCCTAACCATCAGTCTCAAGAAAACGAACATCATGGGACAGGACATCAGAAATGCTCCATCCATCAATATTGGCGACCACGCTCTGGAAGTGGTTCAAGAGTTCGCCTACCTAGTCTCAACTATCACCAGTAACCTGTCTCTCGATGCAGAAATCAACAAACGCATGGGAAAGGCTTCCACTGCTATGTCCAGACTGGCCAAGAGAGTGTGGGAAAATGGCACACTGACATGGAACACAAAAGTCCGAGTGTATCAAGCTTCTGTCCTCAGTACCTTGCTCTATGGCAGCGAGGCCTGGACAACGTATGTCAGCCAAGAGCGACGTCTCAATTCATTCCATCTTCGCTGCCTCCGGAGAATACTTGGCATCAGGTGGCAGGACCGTATCTCCAACACAGAAGTCCTCGAGGCGGTCAACACCCCCAGCTTATACACACAACTGAGTCAGCAGCGCTTGAGATGGCTTGGCCATGTGAGCCGCATGGAAGATGGCAGGATCCCCAAAGACACATTGAGCAGTGAGCTCGCCACTGGTATCAGACCCACCGGCCGTCCATGTCTCTGCTTTAAAGACGTCTGCAAACTCGACATGAAGTCCTGTGACATTGATCACAAGTTGTGGGAGTCAGTTGCCAGCGTTCGCCAAAGCTGGCGGGCAGCCATAAAGGCAGGGCTAAATGTGGCGAGTCGAAGAGACTTAGCAGTTGGCAGGAAAAAAGACAGAGGCGCAAGGGGAAAGCCAACTGTGTAACAGCCCCGACAAACAAATTTTTCTGCAGCACCTGTGGAAGAGCCTGTCACTCTAGAATTGGCCTTTATGGCCACTCCAGGCGCTGCTCCACACACCACTGACCACCTCCAGGCGCTTACCCATTGTCTCTCGAGGTAAGGAGGCCAAAGAAGAGAAAGAAGAAGACTGATAAAAAAGTTTACAGGCCCTAAATTTTTTTTATATTTTTGAAATATCAATTTCTCTATTATGATAAAAATTCCATATATTTTTTAAATAATTTTTTAAAAGTTTGTTTATGATATTTCAGCTTCTACCTTAATCCCATGTGTATGCCCCAACCACTTATTTCATAGTCTATAAAATGATCTTAAATTGAAGAATAATCAGTGAATTTTACTTCCTGGTTTGCTGTCTGAGAGAATACTTCAGTGTGATTGGCTGTTTACCCTGCTTAATGCCACCACTGCTGCTGTACACCTGGAGATCCCCTTGACTTGGTGCCAGATTCAAACTAACATCAGAAAAGGGAACATCCACATCACAGAGATTGCTCGGTCTTTGTGGGCAGCGTTCTTTGAGGTCTGCAGAGAGCACAGTTGCTTCACTGCAGATGGCAAAATCCAGGCCAAGTGTTTGACAATTAACTTGATTTATTATTGTTTCAAAACATTCACCTTAAAACTTTTATTTCAAGAGACTATTATGTAAAAACTTAACCAGGAATCATGACCCATTGCCTTTGCAAAGCTGTTCATGGTAACTTACCTCGAAGAAAGGTAAAAATCCTGACGTTGGCTTCATATCTCTCTTTCAGCCCATTTAAAAAACATAAGCTTTCATTGTCTAATTCTTGTTGGCTGCTTTCTTACCCTTGGGCTATCTGACAGGCAATGACAGAGGCCTGATGCCCTGGTTAATATGCAAATTAATATCTTTTTAAAAAATTCATTCCTGGGACGTGGACGTCGCTAGCTCGGTCAGTGTTTATTGCCCATCCCTAATTGCCCTTGAGAAGGTGGTGGTGAGCCATCTTCTTGAACTGCTGCAGTCCATGTGGGGTATATCCACCCACAGTGCTGTTGCGAAGGGCGTTCTAGGATTTTGACCCAGCGACAGTGAAGTAACGGCAATATACTTCAAAGTCAGGATGCTGTGTGGCTTGGAGAGGAACTTGCAGGTGGTAGAGTTCCCATGCCCTTGTCCTTCTAGTTGGTAGAGGTCACGGGATTGGAAGGTGCTGTCGAAGGAGCCTTGGTGCGTTGCTGCATTGCATCTTGTTGATGGTACACACTGCTGCCACTGTGTGTTGGTGATGGAGGGAGTGAATGTTTGTGGGTAGGGTGCCACTCAAGTGGGCTGCTTTGTCCTGGATGGTGTCGAGCTTCTTGAGTGTTGTTGGAGCTGCCCCCATCCAGGCAGGTGGAGGCTATTGCATTACACTGCTGCCTTGTGTCTTGTAGATGGTGGACAGGCTTTGGGGAGACAGGAGGTGAGTTACTCGCTGCAGGATTCCTAACCTCTGGCCTGCTGTTGTAGCAGAGAGAGAGGGTGGATGTTGAGTGCAGGGGGAGGAGGTTCAGGGAGGTGTGTTGTTTTCTGCTGGGGGCCTTCCGTGGGTCATGAATTGTCCATGGAGGAGGGCCCCTTCGCCAAGCCCACAGGGAGGTCATTTTGTTTTTACAGTGCGACCATCCCATGTGGCGGATGCCACCCCATGCCCCGGTGCTGGCTTAATGTCAGAGGATGGGATAGGATGGGAAGAGGCCCTTAAGTGGCTGATAATAGGTCTCTTAAGGGCCTTGATTGGCCTCTGGGCAGGAATACCATCGTCAGTCTATCCTACCCCTGACTAAATTGCGGTACGACAAGAAGGTGACGGGCCCTCTATCCTGTGCCACCCGCCGCAATTCTATGGCACCCCCTCCCGCCAGCCCCACTTCCTAGCCTGTCTCTGGGGGGGCCTGTGCACACTGGGCACGTGCCTTGCAGCCATGTCATGGGGAAAGGATAGTCCGGATGCTAGCTCACCAGAGGGCGAGTTTGTACGTGGGTTCTGCTGCAGAGGACTCTGATAAGTACTCGAAGGGGCATGCTACCGAAGAGAGCTGATGCATAGTTAAATAGTTGGTGTGTTGTGAAGCCTGTCAGAGAGCCTGCATTCAATGTCAAGGAGAACAGAGGAGTCTGGCACCAACTTAGCATTGCACAGAGAATCAAAAAAATGTACTGCATAGAGGGAGGCCATTCAGCCCAAATGTCAACCAAGGCTTAACTGATAGCACTCTCGACTCTAAGTCAGAAGGCTGTGGGTTCAAGTCTCACTCTAGGATGTAAGCACAAAAGTCAAAGCTGACATTCCAGTGCAGCACTGAGGGAGTGCGCTCTGTCAGAGGTGCTGTCTTTTGCATGAGACGTTAAAGCAAGGCCCCATTTGCTTTCTTATTTGGACATAAAAGACCCCGTGGCATCAATTTGAAGAAGAAAGGGGAGTTATTCCTCATGTCCTGGCCGATCTTTATCCCTCAGTCAACATCACAAAAAAATACAGATTATCTGGTCATTATCACATTGCTGTTTGTGGTAGCTTGCTTGGTGCAAATTGTCTGCCATCTTTCTTTTCTACATTACAACCATGACGTAGGAATTGGAACGTAGGAGCAGGAGTAGGCCATTCAGCCTATTGAGCCTGCTCTGCCATTCAATACGATCAGGGCTGATCATCCACTTCAATGCCTTTTCCCCACATTATCCCCATATCTCTTTATGTTATTGGTATTTAGAAATCTGTCAATCTCTGCTTTAAACATACCCAATGACTGAGCTTCCACAACCATCTGGGGTAGAGAATTCCAAAGATTCAGAACCCTCTGACTACACTTCTTAAGTAGCTCATTGGCTGTAAAGTGCTTTGGGGCATCCTATGGTTATGCAAGACACTATACAAATGCATTTTTTTCAACGTGTTTGTGGCGGCTGAGGAAGAGCCGAATCCCACTTTCTAGCTCTTGGTCTGTAGCCTTGGAGGTTATAGCACTTCAAATGCATTTCCAAGTACTTTTTAAATGCAGTGAGGGTTTTTGCCTCTATCACCCTTTCCGGCAGTGATTTTCAAGCCCCCCCGCAAACCCCCCCACCACCCTCTGGGTGAAACAAATTTCTTCCCAACTCCCCTCTAATCCTTCTACCAGTCACTTTAAAGCCTTGCCCCCTTGGTTATTGACCTCTCTGCTAAGGGAAATAGGTCCTTCCTATTGACTTTACCTAGGTACCTCATAATTTCATACATCCAATTAAACCTCCTCTGTTCCAATGAAACAATCCATTCTTTCCCCATGGCTAAAATTTTCCAGTCCTGGGAACATCCTCATTTATCTTCTCTGTATCTTCCCGATTGCGATCACATCCTTCTGTAATGTGGTGACCAGAACTGAATGTAGTACTCTAGCTGTAGCCTAACTTGAGCTTGGAGCCTATCCTTTCCAGCAAAGAAGTAATGGCCAACTCCATTCGCACACTTGTGGACCCAACCATGAGAGTCTGATGGCTGATGTCTCAGCTTCCATTGCAGCACAAGCAGCTTCCATGAGAAGTCTGAGTGCTGCAGTGGAAGTTCAGATTGTTGCCATGCAAGATCAGCTTGTTGCCATGCAAGCTCAGACTGCTGCCTTCATGACTGTACATTACAGTGCTCAAAGAGGCTTGCAGGATGTCACAGCGGTTCAGCAAACTTTCCTCCAACAGATTGGTAGGTTTGCTGAGGAGCCTCCCTCGGGAGCTACTTCATGGAGCACAAGGTTGCTATTCTCTCTCAGGAATACCAGGATACTAAGTGCACAGTGGCGCAGTGGTTAGCACCGCAGCCTCACAGCTCCAGGGACCTGGGTTCGATTCCGGGTACTGCCTGTGTGGAGTTTGCAAGTTCTCCCTGTGTCTGCGTGGGTTTTCTCCGGGTGCTCCGGTTTCCTCCCACAAGCCAAAAGACTTGCAGGTTGATAGGTAAATTGGCCATTATAAATTGTCACTAGTATAGGTAGGTGGTAGGGAAATATAGGGACAGGTGGGGATGTTTGGTAGGAATATGGGATTAGTGTAGGATTAGTATAAATGGGTGGTTGATGTTCGGCACAGACTCGGTGGGCCGAAGGGCCTGTTTCAGTGCTGTATCTCTAATCTAAAAAAAAGTGTAGAGGAATATTTCATTTTGTGTTAGCTTTTATTCTTGCATTATGGGCAAGTGGACACTTTGATGGTGACAGGAGGAAGGTAAGCTGTGGGAATGTTGGTGAATGGGGAATTGAGGTTGCAGTTACTGTTACCACACTTGGAAAAGCTCCATGGACAGCCCAGCAGAAAGGAGCTGTCTAGATTCTCTTCTCTTCCTCTTGTTCCTCCTCCTGCTCTTCCTCATATTCCTGCTCCTCAGCTACTCACCATATAGCTGGTGGCAAGGGCTGTGCCCTAATAATAGCAAGGTTGTGCAGCATGCAGCAGATTACTACAAATTTTGACACTTTCTGTGCCGAGTACTGTAGGGCTCCTCCAGAGCGGTCTAAGCAGCAGAAGCATTTTTTCAGCAGGCCAATGGTCTGCTCTATCACATTTCATGTAGCAGTATGGCTTTCATCATATGCATGCTACACATATGTGCATGAGTTACACACCAGAGTCATCAGCCATCTTGGCGGTGGAGAGCGGAGTTGGTTCATATCAGGGCTGCGGAGCGGCACTGCCATTACGTGCCGTATATTTTCCCATCATAATCACTTCATGGGTGGAGTCTTCCTGATCGCAGGTTGGAAGTCTGCTCTCCAGACACTGAGCACAGGGTGTGGCTGATGTCCGATGCTGTACAACCATATGAATTAGGAGCAGAAGTAGGCCATTCAGCCTGTCAAGCCTGCTTCGCCATTTAATAAGATCATAGCTGATCTGTTTCTGTCTCGAATTCCACACTCCCATCTACCCCTGATAATCTTTGATTCCCTTGCCTAACAAGAATCTATCTAAAAATATTCAATGACCCAACTCCACCACCTTGTGCGGCAGAGAATTCCAAAGTTGCACAACCCTCTGAGAGAAAAAAATTCTCCTCGTCTCTGTCCTAAAAGGGCAATCCCTGATTTTAAAACAGTGTCCCCTAGTCTGGACTCACCCACAAGAGGAAACACCCTTTCCACATTCACCTTGTCAAGACCGTTCAGGATCTTATATACTTCAATCAAGTCTCCCCTCACTCTTCTAAATTCCAGTGAAAACAAGCCAGTCTGTCCAACCTTTCCTCATAAGACAACCCGCTCATTTCAGATATCAATCTAGTAAACCTCCTCTGAACCGCCCAACGCATTCATATCTTTCCTTAAATACGAAGACCAAAACTGCACACAGTATTTGAGATGCGGTCTCACCAATGCCCTGTATAACTGATGCATAAAATCCTTACTTTTAATTTCAATTCCTCTTGTAATAAAGGATACCATTCCATTAACCTTCTTTATTACTTGCTGTACCTGCACACTAACCTTTTGTGACTCATACACCCAGATCCCTCTGCACCTCGGAATTCTGCAGTCGTTCCCCGTTTAAGAAATATTCCTTTTTTAAAATTCTTCCTGCCAAAGTGAACAATTCAACATTTTCCCACATTATATTCCATCTGCCAGACTTTTGCCCACTCACTCAACCTATCTATATCGGTCTGAAACCTCCTTATGTCCTCTTCACAACATACTTTCCTATCTATCTTTGTGTCATCTGCAAATTTAGCTACCCTGCCATCACTCCCCTCATCTAAGTCATTGATATAAATTGTAAAAAGTTGAGGCCCCAGCATAGACCGCTGCTGGACTCCATTCGTCACATCCTGCCAATCAGAAAAGGACTCATTTCTGCCAGCCAGCCAATCGTTTATCCATGCTAATGTGTTACCACCTACACCATGAGCTCCTACTTTGCACAATAACCTTTTATCTGGCACCTTTTCAAATGCCTTCTGGAAATCCAAGTACAGTACATCAACGGGCTCCCCTTTATCCACAGTGCACGTTACTCCTTCAAAGAACTCCAATAAATTGGTTAAACTTGATTTCCCTTTTACAAAACCACGCTGACTATTCCCAGTTACTTTGGGCTGAATATTACGCTGCACCAACAAGTCAGATGGTGGCGTAGGGGCAGTTGGGAGCAGTGTAAAATTGAGCGGGAGGCCTTCCCGCCCCGCTGTCGCCTCCGGCCAACTTTATGGCGGTCGGGCAGGGGGGGGGAAAGCAGCCTGCCCGAGGCCAATCAAGACCCTTAAGTGGCAATGCTGGGGACGTGAAAGTCTGCCCAGCGATAGCTGCCGGCCTTTCCGCACACTGGGGGGGTGCCATGGCAGTTGGGCACAGGGTGCCCGATTGAGGGTTTCCCCCACCTCCCAACCCACCTCCGGGACCTAAGATGCCCCCCCTCTCCCCAAGCGACCACCCTAGCTTCACCAGGGCACTACCAATCCCCCTGGTGAGGCATGCCCAACTTACCTTCACTCCTGGCTCTATGTTGCCGGCTGGGCTGCAGTCCCAGCAATGGTCACTGCTCCCGGTGGCACTGCTGGGACTGAGAGCTGCCAGTCCGCAGCTCACTGAGGCGGCACGTCCTCCCTCAAGCAGGTGGAAGTCCCGCCTCGGGATAGTTAAAGCCCAGGGACCCGTAAAATGCAGGATGGCACCAACTTTTACGTCGGTGGCGAATTCCTGTCTGCCTTAGGTAAAATCCAGCCCCTTGAGTTTTTCTGTGCTCAGCTAAAGCCTCCTTAATAATTGATTCCAACACCTTCCCCATGACAGATGTCAAGCTAGCTGGCCGATGGTTACCTGTTTTCTGCCTTCCCCACTACCCACCCTTCTTGAATAGAGGGGTTATATTTGCTACTTTCCAGTCTGATGGAGCCGTTCCAGAATCTAGCAAATTTTGAAAAATTAACACTAATGCATCTACTACCTCATTAGCCACCTCTTTTAAGACCCTAGGATGAAGCCCATCAGGACCCGGGGACTTGTCAGCCCACAGTTCCATCAGTTTGGTCAGTACCACTTCCCTGGTGATTGTAATTTCACCAAGTTCCTCTCTACCTTTCACCTCCTGATTTACAGCTATTACTGGAATGTTTTTTGTATCCTCTGTAATGAAGACAGAAGCAAAATATTTGTTCATTTCATCCGCCATTTCCTTATATCTACTATAGACACAGCAGACCTGCAATTTTTTTTCCCCTTCAGGGGAAGCCTCAAAAAAAGGGAATCATTTAAAGGGGAAAACTTCAACTAACGATTCTTGCAGTCAAGAAATTTGGTACTATGACTACCAAATACCCATGAATAGATTGGAAAGCCCAAGATCTCCTCCATGAATTACAACTCTTCAAGCAACGCATGGAGTTGGGCTTTTTGGATCTTGCTGTCACAGAGCTTGATAAACAAGTAATCAAAATTAAAAATCACAATTGACAATGAAGGGCTGCATGCACTTCATAACACCTCAAGACTATCTGAAGCAGACCAGAAGGACCCAGTGAGACTCTGGTCTCTGTTAGAGGACCAGCTGAAGGTCGATTAATTTTAGAATCCATTGTCTGGAACTGATGACCGACAGAGAGTAGTCCAAGGAAACCGTCCATTAGTTTGTCAGCAGATTCCGAGAGAAAGGAAAAGTCTGTTATTTCTCAGAAGTGGAATTATCCGAAAGGATAATGGAATTAGTGATTGTGTCTACCCCAATAGAAGCTTTTCAGAAAGACCTGTTAGACAAAGGAAGGGGTATGACATCAAAAGTCTCCTGAAAGTAGGCAGGAAGTTTGAGGCCATATCTACAAGCTGGCAGTGCTTATGAGCGCTTGGAACAACAACCAAAGGCATGGTAACCAGGTCATCTCAGCAAAACAAGATTTGTGGCAGGTGTGGTCTGATGGATCAACCAAGAAATTATTCTGCTTGCATGGATATCTGCAAGGTGGGTGATAAGAAAGGGCACGACTGGGCAAGAGTGTGCAGGAGGTCTGGTAATGGAAAATTGGCCAGAAGTAATGCCTGGCTCTGGTATAAAATTAAAACCCGACCTGGGACCAACCCGACAACAGCCAACCCGAACCCGACCCGGGCCTGAATCCTTTAATTTTTTTAAATGCCCGACCCGACCCGAACCTGGCAGAGATCTTGATCCAGATGTATGGTTGTCACTTGGACTCTCTCTCTCTCTCTCTCTCTGCAGTTCCACATCTATATAATGCTGAAATATTCTAAAGGAATATTGAATGCTTCTAAATGCATATCCCAGGACCAAGTTATTACACAAATCTGATCTGAGTAACTTACCTTGAACTCCAGTTTGTAAAATCAAAAGCAGCTTCAGCAGGAGTGCATCTTTCATTGTTTCTGAACGTTCTGAAGCTGTTTCAACTCGAGACCTGGAACCAGTTACAATATTGTTCTTTGTGTGTTTGAGACATCAGGGCGGATGCATCGCCTGTTAAGTAACCTGCATTTCACACTGAAACTGGCAGAAACTGCGAAATGCCATGGCTTTTGCCACAGTAAGGAGGAAGTTATGTGGGAAGTGAAGAAAGTTTTTTTTCTCTCTGAATAACAGTTCCTCCAGATGACGAGGATTTGCGTGAAGGAAGTTAATAACTGAGAGTCTGGCTCAAATACAGCTGAATCCTGCTCCATAAAAGCTGACCCAGGGTTTTAAATGCTCCTTGGAATGATTTCAATGCCACTTGTATCACTCCACTACTGTGGGTTTGTTAAAAGATTTACAACCACGGTTACATTGATTCAAATCATTATCTATCCCATGAATACAGTTGCTATTTTCTACCTGCAAGCACTTTTACAAAACAAATTGCTCACAAATTCCTAGAACTGCGTCAGTTAAATTGGTCAAAAGAATGTGTGTTTTTTCCCCTTGCTTAGGTTACAGATACCACTGCCACCCTTCCCCCCCCCCCTCCCCCACTGCCCACCACCACCATCCTTGTGCCTAAGCACAAAGACCGCATTGATCCTGTAGATAACAGTTTCAGGCCAGTACCTGGGGTCATAGGCAGCCTGCAGATTGGAGTTTGCACCTTGGTGCATCCCTTGGGCTGTTAATAAATTTTTCAGTGCGTGCTTAGTGACCCCACTCTCTGGTGGTTAATTTTGCCTGTTATCATGGGTAGCTTGGGAGCACTGATTTCCTCATAACATTAAAAAGACTCCATTCAAAGTTTTCACACAGTCTAATGGATGATATGGCACTTTTAAAATGTGGCTTCTCATCATGCAGTCTGTGAACTCAAAGCGTGTGAGATGCTTTTTTGGTTGGACTTTTACACCTTGCCTTTAGTGCACTCTGGGGTCAGATTGTGAGCTGACCCCTTACTTACACTGCCACATTAAGATCAATACACGTCTGAAACTGCTTTCCAATGGCACATCACAATATAACTACAACGTAATTGCACTGTAGGCACTGTCCCTGTGTTAACTACCAGTGCCCCACCTTGTTTATAACTGTAACATAGCATTGTTAGGTTTCTGATGGTTTCTGATAGTGGCCGGTGCTCACTTGTAATATCGCTGCACTAAATTAGCCCATTAGCAGCACTGTTCACGTCCAGCCCGACCCGACCTGAGCCTGAATGCTGGATCCGGAAGAGAGACCTGACCCGACCTGAACCCGACACATGTCGTCGGTCTGGTCGGGTTCGTGTCGGGTAGCCACGCTTTAGCCAGAAGTCACATCAGGCCACGGCCTGACAATAAGCAAACACCACCTTGTGAGAGAAACAGGGATGCATTCATAAGAGGTCAATCTAAACACAGACATGTCCATGAGTTAGACAAGGATGTGAGTAATAAAGAGGGCACTGAAAGTGAGCAAGCTTTTCACATAGTAACAGTTGCACACCAGCTGGATGCGGTTACACAGCAGGAAGCATTCACAACCATCGCCATCTTATGCCCAGAGAAGAGTGGCCAGCACAAACTGACTCAAGGTTAATACGGGGCAAGTGCAAATATTTTGCCACTGAGAATACTGATGAATATGTACCTGGCAAGATGAGAAGCCATGATACAACCTACAAAGGCAAGATTCACAGCGAACAATAGTCCTCCGATCAACTGTGTGGGAACAATAACATTGGAATGCAAGTATGTAAACGCTATGTGGTCACAGCAAATTTTCTGCATTGTCGATACCAATTGTTCAGCAATTGCAGGGCTACCGGCATGTAGTGAGCTTCAAATCATGACAATCCATGAGATCAGCAGTGTGCCAAGGAAACACGACCAGAACAGATGTGATCCCATTGAATCCATCCAGGATTTGCAACGAATGTACCCAGATTGTTTTGATACAGTGGGAAGTTTCAAAGGAGATGCTACGCTACATGTGAGAGACAATGCCATTCCTTCTCTAGATCCAGCAAGAAAATGTAGTGTCCTCATCAAGGACCAACTGAAAGCCGAGCTGGATTCTGTGGACAAACAAGGAATTATTCGGAGTGTGAAGCAGCAAAAGGATTGGTGCAGCTCGATAATAGCTGTAATCAAAAATGATGGCACCATCAGGATATGTTTAGACTCTAGAAGGCTGAAACAGGCATTAAAACAATTAAATCCCCACATTGAAAGAGTTGAATCCAAAGTTTGCGAGAGCTAGATTCTTTTTGAAGCTAGATGCAAAGCACGGATACTGGTTGGTCCATCTCTCTGAAAGTTCACAGGAATTAACAACTTTCAGAACTCCGTTTGGAAGACACTATTTTTTACGCTTACCTTTTGGTTTATCAGTAAGCCAGGATTTATTTCAACAATGTATGGATCATATCACTGAAAATATTCCAGGGTGTGTCTATATTGAAGATGATGTAGCTGCCATGAGCAGCACAAAAGAGAAGCCTGACAGGAATCTGCACATCCTAATGCAAACAGCCAGAAAGGAAGGCCTTGTATTCAACAGCAATAAGTATGCCATTCGCGTGAGCCACATTTTTATTTATTTTTTTAGAGATACAGCACTGAAACAGGCCCTTCGGCCCACCGAGTCTGTTCCAACCATCAACCACCCATTTATACAAACCTTACACTAATCCCATATTCCTACCACATCCCCACCTTCCCTATATTTCCCTACCACCTACCTATACTAGGGGCAATTTATAATGGCCAATTTACCTATCAACCTGCAAGTCTGTGGGAGGAAACCGGAGCACCTGGCGAAAACCCACACGGTCACAGGGAGAACTTGCTAACTCCGCACAGGCAGTACCCAGAATTGAACCCGGGATGCTGGAGCTGTGAGGCTGCGGTGCTAACCACTGCGCCGCCCTACATTTTTGGCTCAATCTACCAAGGTACAGGCATAAGACCGGATCCCAGAGAAGTAGAGGATATTCATGCCTAGTCCACAAGATAAGGGAGACATAAGGAGATGTCTTGGTCTATTTAATTTCCTAGATTCCTACATCTCAAATTTTTCTGAGAAGTCTTCATCTCTACGGTAATTCCTCAAAAAGGATGTGTCATACCTGTGGCACGAGGCTCACCAGCATTCATTTGACTTACTGCAGAAATGACTGTCAACAGAGGCAAGTTTACAGTATTATGACCCGAATAAAGATTCCATTCTTGAAGTAGAGGCTTTGTTAAAAGGTCTCGGAGCATGCTTATTGCAAGAAGGTTATCCAATTGCTTTTGGTTTGAAAACCTTATTGCCCACACAGGCCAACTATTCCAAGATAGAAAAGGAAGCACTAGCAGATATTCGAAATCACCAGTTTTCACACTTTTCTCTTTGGCAAGCATTTCATATTCGAAATGATTCACAAACCATTGACGATGATATGGCAGAAACCACTCACCAGCGTGCCACCTCAACTACTACAGCTATTACTCAAGGTGCAAGGCACGACTGGGATTCTTATGGTGGCATCTGATACCCTTAGCAGATTATCGAATCCCAGAAAGTGTGAAAGTATTCCACTAGACGTCCAGGTTGAATCAAGTCGACTTAGAGCTGGAAGATGTATACCAAATAGATTTAATGTATTTCGGATGAAGGAATTGTGAAGAATTACAGGAAGAGACATCCAAGGATCCAGTTTTAAAGGAACTCTGGCAACTCATTGTCAAAGGATGCCCATACACAGTACAAGAAGTTCCTTCAGAGTTCAGAATCATTTGGCAGTAACAAGACGAGTTGGGGGTTTCTCGAGGCGTTATCTTCAAGGGAAGACAGGTATGAATTCCACAAGAGCTTCATTTTGATATTTTTTTTACAGTTGTACCACAGTCATAAGGGTGTTGAGCTGTCCAGAAGACTTGGCCGTGAAACAGTCCACTGGCCGGGAATTAACAGTGACATTGAGCGAACAGTACAGTTATATGATGCTTGCCAAGACCATCAACCAAGCCAACACCAAGAGCCGCTCCATCCGCACGTAGTTCTGTCACATCCTTGGTCAAGGATAGACGCTGACCTCTTCTCTGTTAAAGGTGACGATTATTTATTGCTAACTGACTGCTTTTCCAAATTGCCCATAATCCGTCAATTGAGACACGTTAAGTGCATCAGTTGCTAACACCATCAGCGCAATCTTCAGCTTATTTGGTCCCCTGGAGAAGGTAGTATCGGACAATGGACAGCTATACACTGCTAAACCATTTGTAAGAAATGGGCAGTGAACCACGTCACATCGTCACCACATTACCCCAGGTCAAATGGCCCAGCTGAAAGAATGGTACATATAGTCAAGTCACTGATTGTGACGTGTTGAGAAACCAAAGAAGACCTGCACGTAGCCATGTTGCACGTAAGGGCAACACCAGTCAGCACAGGATTACCATCACCTGCGGAAATTATATTTGCAAGACAAGTCAAGACAACTCTTCCAAGTCATGGGCCAGAATTTAACATTGGGCGGGAGGCCCTGCCCACCAGCCAAAAAGTTGGGGGTGAGCCCGCCTCCGCCGGGCCTGGGGAGCCACACTGGGATTTCTCACACCCCAAGCCCTTAAATGGTCTTTGGAGGAACCTCCACCTCCTTGAGGCAGGAAGTCCCGCCTAATAGAGCTGCTGGCCAATCAGCGGGCCAGCAGCTCTTAGTCCCAGCAGCGCCACTGGGAGTGCTGGCCACTGCTGGGACTACACCCAGCCATCGCAAGCAAGGTGAAGGACAGCCCCGGAACTCAGGTAAGTTTTTGGGGCAAGGGGGATTGGTGGGGAGGTGGAGAATGTTGGGCAGTGGGGGCGGCCCTCCATGGCGCACAAAGTGCCCAATCAGGAGGACTGCACCAGCCTGCAAGAAGGCTGCCTGGTTTTACCAGGCGGGGTTCTTGGGACCTTTGCTATCCGCCTGCCGTGGGTAAGGTACCCGCGACGGCAGGAGGTTGCCCATTAAGTGGGAGTTAATTGACCATTTAAGGGCCTTGATTGGCCTGGGACGGGCCGGGCTGTTTCTCACCACCACCCACGTAAAATTGCAGTGGGGGCGGGAATGGGTTGGGAACAGCCTCCCACTCAATATTATGCCCCCTCCCCTCCACCCCCACCACCAGCCCGTCATTTGGGGGCCGTAAAACTCCAGACGTCATTTCACAAAAACTTCGTCAATCCAGGCAAACTGTTGCTGAAACAAGAAATGATGAAAGCTGCATGTGATAAGCATGCAGGTGTGGAACTACCATTTACCGATTGGACGGAAGGTCAGAGTGATCCATCTGCAAGAGAAGACATGGTTCCCTGCGGAAGTGTCCAAAATTTGCAATGAGCCAAGGTCGTATAAAGTAGCCACCCTAATGAAGCAGTACTAAGAAACAGATGTCAGCTGAGGGAACTAGCTAACAATATTGTGCCTGAGAACCCTATTGTTTCGAGTACACGTTCACAATTGAATCCACAGAAAGTTGCAAAGAAAAGTGACAAGTATAATGCTCAAGCACAGGATGACTGTCAAAACACACATGCAGGTCAAGAGAAGAAAGTTGACAAATCTAGTTCTCAAACAAGCTACTCAGTGACAAGATCAGGTCAAGTCAGTTGACCACCTGTACGTTGTAGAGACACTTGACGAAAGGACTTAGTGTGTATGTAAATATTATTCAAAAGTGTTCTATTTCATTATGTACATAGTTTATCTTTTGTGTATTTCCATCTAAGGAAAGGAGATGTTGTGCTATCAGTTCAACAGTTTGAGTACTTCACACATCATCACAGGAAGTGATGTCAACCAACACATGATAGAGCAGTTGGAGTCGTGTTAGTCACCTAGTCACACGTGTACTATAGAATTCTCTTGTAAACTTGTTACTTCACAATAAAGAACAGGGGGACCTTATTGCTGAAGAAAGCAATAATACAAAAGATGCGTAAATGTTCCTGGCCACAGTCACCTTCACAGTCACTGGTAATGCAGTCCTTGTCCTGATGTGAGGTTGCAGTTGTGACTGCAGCAGGTGGCAGATTTTAGTGAGGCTGACCTACTCAAGCACAGACATCTCACACATTGTTCGTTGTTGAGGTTAAGGTAGCAGAATTGCTCCCTGAACACCCTGGGTGAATATGGCCCTTTTCCCCCACCACCTGCTCTCTCTTTCAGCAGTTTACTCTGCTCTGCGTGCCCCCGTTCATTCTTCAAGTCATGCTGTATTCAAAGAGGGATCCTAATGGTCCACCAATGTTGGGAGCATCTGGTTTGTGTAAAAGCCTTGAAGTCAGGACCAAGTCCTCCAGCACCTGCCACACTACTCCCTGTAGACTTTTTCAAACATAGAAAGCACCAAACACTGTAGAATAAAAGAAACAGCCAAAAGAATTCAACCAGTATGTAACCAGTAAGTAGTTGATAATCCCTTTAAATAGCACTGGCGCGGATTCCTTTCTGCTGCTAAATGCATGTTGAGCTGTGCAAAGTAAAGCAGGTTGTTAGCTGGAGCATTGGGCTCCAAAATGGCAGCGCTGGTGTCAAATCAGCTTTGGACGTTCACTGTGCAAGCTAACGCTGTCACCAATATGGTGTCCAGCATGATTCGCCCCAAAAATATGCACCTGTGTTGCAGAGGCTATTTCAGAGTTCTGAGGGCACTCGTAGTGCCCAAAACAACCAGCACTAACAAGTCCAATTTCCTGCTCTCTCTGTCCACTCTATCAAAACCTTTAATAATTTTAAAGGCCTCTATTAGGTCACTCCTCAGCCTTCTCTTTCCTGGAGAAAAGAAACCTAGCCTGTTTATCCTTCCCTAATAGGCATAACCTCGCTGTTCTGGTATCATCCTTGTAAATCCTTTTTCTATCCTCTCCAGTGCCTCTATCCTTTTTATAATATGGTAGCCAGAAGTGCACTCAGTACACCAAGTGTGATCTAACCAAATTTCAGTACAGGTTTAGCATAACTAAGTTTCAATTCTACCCTTTAGAAGTAAACTCTAATACTTAGTTTGCTTTTTTTAATGGCCTTATTAACCTGCCTAGGCCCAAAGCCCTGGAATTCCCTCACTACACCTGTCCACCTCTCTACCTTGCCTTCCTCCTTTAAAACCTGTTTGACCAATAGTTTGGTCATCTGACCTAATATCTCCTTATGTATCTCGGTGTCATATTTTGTTTTTTAATGCTTCTGCAAAATGGGACATTTTATTACATTAAAGGCCCTATATAAATAAAAGTTCTTGTTTTTGTCTTGCGACTTTTAGTGATTTGTGTAATTGTATTCTCCGATCCCTTTGCTCCTCTACTCCATTTAGATTTTTACATTCCAAGTAATGTGTGACCTCCTTATTTTTCTTACCAAAATGTAATATCTCACTCTTATCAATGTTGAAAATCATTTTCCAACTATATGCCTATTCTGCAAGTCTATTAATATCTTCTTGTAATTTGTTGCAGTCCAACCCTGCATTCAACTCCCCCACCAATATGGTGTCATGCGCAAATAAAAGTTGTGTTCTTGATTCCAAAGTCTAAATTGTTGCTATAAATTGTGAACAATGGTGGTGCAAGTACTGTGGGCCCCCACTTGCCACCTTCTGCTACTCTGAATTGTTACCCTTTGCCCCTAATTTCTGCTTTCTGTCTTGCAGCCAGCTAACTATCTATTCTGCAAGTTGGCCCCTGACTCCACATGCTCTTATCTTATTCATTATTCTATTGTGTGTTACCTTATCGAAGGCCTTTTTGAAATCTAGGTATATTACATCTACTTCATTCCCCTTGTCTAAGCTCTTACCTCTTCAAAACATTTAGTGAGGTTGGTTCTTTTTAAAATCCATGCTTATTATTCAAGTTGTTTTTCTATTTTCTCCTTTAGCAAAAGAAAAAAATTGCATTAATTTACTGCCTTTCACAACCACAGGACGTCTCAAAGTGCTTTGCAACCAGTTAGTACTTTTGAGGTGTAGTCACTGTTGTAATGTAGGAATTCCATTATTTTTCCTACCACCGATGATAAGCTGACTGGCCTATAATGCCCTGAGCATGTTCTATCTCCCTTCTCAATTATAGCTAAAACTTCAACTACCTGCTAATCTTCCTCCACTACACCTTTTCCAAATGAATTATTAAATATGTGTAATTGTATCTCTGCTGTCTCTCCCCTAGATTCTTTAAAAATGTGCAGATGTCCAGATCAGGGGTTTTACCTTCTTTGAGTTTGATTAGTTTATTTAATATTTCTCTTCTTTATTTCAAATATGGTTACATAATTTTCGTCTTATATTCCAATGTCATGTCCTCCTGATCTATCTCCCTGGTAACCAAATAATTATTTAAATCACTGCCATTTCGCTATTGTTGCCTGTGAGTTTATCCTGTCTATCCCTTAGTGCCCCACCTCCTTCCCAACACTGCTTCTTTTTATTTAAGTGCCTTTAGAATATTTTACTATTTTGTTTATGTTCCTTGATAATTTAATTTCAGAGTTCCGCTTTGCTTCCTAATTGTTTTCTTCCTTTGCTCACAAGGTAGAATATTTTGCTATTTTGTTTATGTTCCTTGATAACTTAATTTCAGAGTCCTTCTTTGCCTTCCTAATTGTTTTCTTCCTTTGCTCACAACTCTATCTGTAAATTTAACAATCAAATCCACTAATACCACAACTTACCTATTACTCTTTTTCCCCTTCTCCCCTGACAGGCTGCTAGATTGTCTCAGGTTGCTTCCTCACCTGTAACAACCACCTCTTGATTTTCCAAATGATCTCTTTCCAGAGGAGAGTAACTGTCAGAGAGCACCAACCTGACAATATATCATGACTTATGGACTCGTTTGTAATAGAGGCTCATGCTCCTCCTCTAGGTAGCTAGGACCCCTTGCCTCCTGCGACCTCCAGAGTGATCTTCTCTAACACCTGTACCTCCATCTATAACATTTCTCCCTCCTGAATACTTTGATGCATGATCACTTCAGCCTTGAGTGTATCAACCAGCTTGCAGATGAAATACTTCAGAAACTGGGCTTGAAGACAAATATTTCACAACCTCTACAGCAAACAAAATATTCCAGCCTTCTGCAACTTAAAATTTTGAATATTATTTGACTTAAAAAAACTTCAAGAAGAAAAATGCCCAAAGGCAAACGCTTCAATTAAATTCTTTGAATTCCCACTCTCTTTCCTTTGGTTTTGTTCCTCAGTTAATTTTCTTAGCACGTCCTTCCCCTTCTGAATCTAATTCTCACTGTGAACAAATTCCTCTTTTAAAGTCCTCATTCTGTTCCCAGCTCACTCTACTGTGATTTGTTTTGAGCATTTTTGTTCAATGCAATTTCACAATAACTACTGTAGCAAATTGGTCATTCTTAGATGTATAATAGTTGCCTTTTCTTGCAGCTACAGAAGGATGATACCTCATATAATATATATTTCAATTCATTATGGTAATATTTGTAATATAGTTATTACTGATTTTATGTTTCAGATGGCAATGCACATAAATCATCTTCTGGTAATAACATTGAAATTCTTTACCTTTTGCAATTTATAATGTTACAAGCCTTATTCGCAAACATGCTAGCTTAGATTTTCAGTAAGTTTTTTGCTTATATTTAAGAGTTGTTACTGGTGACAGTTGCTAATTAGTGAAATTATTTTATTGCTCCCAGTATCAGTATCTGCAGGATAAGAGCAGTGTAAATGGAAACAATATTGTAGTTTTCTCTTGATTTTCTATCTTCAAATACTATCAGAGAGATAATCAACAGTAATATATTGATTCAAAAATAAATGGCTCAGCTTCTTTCAGACATCTTGGCTTAGAAATTGGTTGGCTGGAGTGAACTAGGCACAGGGAATCCTCACAGCTACAACAGGTTGGCCTCAGGCCTCATTTACATGAGACTGGTGAGCCTCAGACACCTGCTGGATGTCTCCAGGCCGCTTGTTGGCAAAGAAGATTTCAAAATATATATTTTCCTTAATGGGCCTAAGGTAAGTCCTGGGAGGAAGCAATCAGGAAGGAGGGAGGCATCCAGAAGAGGAAGGAAGCAGTTGGGAGAAAAGGGGCAATGGGGAGATGTGGGAATTGATCAAAAGGGGGGATGCAGCAATTGGAGGAGGAAGAGGGGCAGTAATCAGGATAGTTGGACAAGCAAGAAGGGAGTGGGTAGGTGGGATGGTCAGCAAATGTTTATGGCACTGCAGTGGAGCTGGGGGGCACATTACTGCATTTCTTAGTTCCACATTCAGTTAAGTGTTTGTTTTAAATATAGCTTTTTGGTGGCAAACTCCAGTGGTCCTTCTAAAGGTTAGACTGCATGTTGACTACATTTTCCTGTATGCAGCCAGCCTGGTTTCACAAAGGAGGCCTCAAACAGGCATTAGAACCCCTATTTGCATACGCTAATACCTGTTTTAGGCACATGAATACCTCTTTTTCTGCCTTTGCCAATTCCACTGAAAATGAACAAGCACGCCTCACCAATCATATTGGATGCTTAGGCACCTGTTCTGCACCTGAAAAATGAGCGCAGCATCGTCAACTTTCTCGGCCAGCATATTCCAATGACAATAAAGATAAAACGGCAAATGCAACAAAGAAACTTTACTTACTACTCTCTCCTCATCACCTGAAATGTGCATGTTCCTGGCATGAACACTGGCAGAACAAAGTAAAAAAAAATTATAACTGTCAGTTGTTGACAAGAACTGAAACCTACACCATACAGTAATGAGGTGCTTTATTGCTGCTTGCCCAGAAGAAAATTCAAGTTGATATGTATTAATTTTTGTCAGTAGATTTACTGACAAAGTTAAATTTTTGTTAACATTTACAAATTGCAAACTGATTGTTCTACCGTTTTGGACATTTGTGCCAGTTCATATATGTTCTAAAAGAAAGCTAAATTACTTTCATTTGATGAGTTTGTTTATCAATCAACAAGAGCAGTTGAAGTTCTCTTTCACAATCCTATTGTAAATCTCAGATATGTGCTTTGGACTCACAATATCAATCAGATATTCTTGCCTTACTATCCATTGAGAATCAACTTTACAATTTTCCAAATGCTCCAGGGTCACATCAATATCGAGCCAGTCACATATAATATTTTGATTCAATGTTTTCAAGTTCATCTATAAACTGGGTCAGGGAACAGTGATTAACAGACCCCAGTTAGACCATATACAAAAATGACACCAGTCATAACTTTTTAAACTTTATTCCTTTTTGCTACATATCAACCCTCAGATTTATTTCTTTTAGTAACAATCCAAGAATGAGTATAATTCAATCATTGAGGTCCTATTTCATTTTACATCTAGAAATTTAGGAGGTGCAGTTGTGCAATGGGAAATGAAGCAGGGTGAGACTTCCAAGAGCCATTTGATATGCAGTTGATCTACTGGAGATCGCAGGGTCAACTGATTTAAATAATTTGAGATGGAAGGTGTATGGAAGCCAATGGAGGGAAGAAAATTAGCAATTGAGAAGTGGAAATTTGGTGCAGCAGCAGTATATAAAACCCACGACTGCTTAGAAGGGCTATGGTAGTACTGGAGAATGGAACATACCTGATACTGCAGCTATGACAGAAAATGCAAAAAGAAAAGCTTTAAAGTTGAGAGTCTGACATCAATTTCTTCTTGAAAATACAAATCTGGAAGAACCAGCTGTTTGCATTCCGGTGCAAATCTGAGGCAGTGTGGAAGTGATAGCAATGGCAAGCAGTACTTCCTCTGCAGTCTCAACAAAGAACAGCTGCTGCACTGGAACAACAAAGGTAACGTACCTTTAACCCTCCCCTACACTCCATGTGTATGTGGATAAAGTGAACTGTATTAAGTGCTGGTGCTACTCTCAGTATCAATTTTTATTTTGATATAGGGTTAAAATGGCACACATCCATCAGTGTCAGTACCCAGCAGAAATTTAAACATCATGATTACCTCTCCCGTGAAGTGTCATGCACTTGAGAATGCAGCTCTTAGCTCCTGGCTGTCCTGAGAGATGGGGCTTTCAGAAGATACACTACCCTACTATCAATCAACAGCTCGTATCTTGTTTTCTTTTACCCTCCGTCTTAGGAGAAGATCCCCTAAAATAACAAGGTCACATGCTATAGGTTACAGGATGAGAACCACTATTAGATCATTGATGCCACAAGAGAAAGAAACTTGGAGAGGCAGACAGCAAACTCAATTGGAGATGGAGAAGTAAGAGATCCTATGGCAGCTTCAGATTTGTCAGGACGTTCAAGAACTTCCCTTCCCATGGCTTGTGGACTGCAGGAAACAATGCAAGAAAACCACTTGTTCTCCTTCAAATGCAATTAATGATACTTCAGCAAACAGTTTATACGTATAATCTTTTCCTTTATTTTCCTGTCACGTGAGTCACAGCAAGATGCTGCTAATGATAATGAAGAAGTTGAAAGTACGTAGTGCCCTTCCACCCTTCCCTGTTAACTGATGATTATCATTTACACTTATTGGGCTGAAATTTATGGTGCCGTCGCCAGAATTGGTGGCGGATGAGGTGCAGGCTGCACTTCGCAGAGAAGCCACGATATTAAGCGCAGCAGCTCATTTAAGTAGATGGGGCGGACCTCACCCGCACCTCCCCCCCCCCAACCCCGAAGACGTGGAGGGAGTGGATGGTCCCTCTCCCACCCCCCCAACAACCATAGATTTATTTCTTGCCCTCTCCACCCCCCAAAATACTTAACTTGTGCACACAACCTTCCCCCCCCCGCCACAAAGGTCATAAGGTAATCTTTACCCCTTCCCACTATCTCCTACACCAATGAAATCATGCTAACACCGCTTCCCAAACCACCCCTCCCACCCCCCACCATTGAAAAACTTACCTGCTCCCCCCACCCCGCCATTTATCAGACTCAGATCTCCAGACAGGAATCCGAAGGCGCAGGAGCGCCGCCCACCGGCACCAGTATCGCTCTGGAATAGATGGCGGGAGTGAGTACATAATTTATTGCTTCATTTGCATTATTTAACATATGTAAATTTGGCTTCCGTCACCAAGCGACGGGGGGGGACCGCCATGAGGCCTTGGCACCGCCGGTAATATGGGGCCGGGCCTTCCTGGCATTGAGGCCTGTAGCGGGCCTCTTCTGGAGGCATTTTCCAGCCCACCCACCCCCCACCCTGCCACAACCCCTGAAGTTGGTGGGGTCAGTAAAATTCAGCCCACTCTCTCATTCACTAGCTCAGAAAAATATACCTAGACTGATCTAGATAGTCCCAATAACTATTTATCACCATGCCAGGTACAAAACACAATCGTGCCAGAGGGGTCTACTGACTGCAGTCTTGAATTTCACAGGGGTATCATAGAGGCATCTTGTGGCATCATATTGAGCAAAGAATGGCAACAGCTTCCAAGAGATTTGGGGCACATTCAGGGTCTGCATGATCCGACTGGAGCAATCAGATCTATCGCCATACAGATCAGTGGGCAAGACCTGTCTCCTTACAGATCAGTGGGCACACAGATCCATGGCCCAGCACATATGGGATGACAAGTATCCTCATGTGAACTTGACAGTAAGCCCCTTTAGATGCCTTACTCATCTTTGCGAAAGGACACTGGACTGGTCTTGCGCATGCAGTGGCAATGCAACCTGCAGAAAAGTCTTCACGGGACGCAGAACCCCTGAGTTAAGAGTATCTTGGTACCTAGAGGCTTATGATACAACAGCACAAGGGGAACAGGGATAGGCACCAACATGTTGCACCACGGACATCTGACAAAAACTCAGCCATGGACATGGGGCTAATTAATCTGTATATAAGGTGTATAGCCAACCGATGCCATCAAAACACAGTCTGATTTAAAACACATTTCTCCCTATTTAGTGAGATATCTGGCATTGTTTTTGCTTGCACAAGTAGCCAATGTCTGCCCACTTACTTGACAAGTGATGCGGATAATTCAGATAGATGTCATCAGTCAAGAGTGATCTTGATCTCTTTTTCTCTTTCTCCCCATCCCTCTCTCTCCTCTCTGTGTCCATCTCTCTCTCCTCTCCCTCTCCCTCTGTCCATTCCTCTCCCCTCTGTGTCCCCCTCTCTCTCCCTCCTCTTTCCCCGTGTCCCTCCCCCTCTCTCTCTTCCCCTGCCCTCTCCCTCTTCCCCTGCACCCCTCCCTCTCCCCTATCTCTCTTCCCCTCGCTCCCTGTCCTCCTCTCTCCCCTTCTCCCCTCTCTCACCTCCCCTCTCTCCCCCCTCTCCTCTCTCCTCCCCTCTTTCCCCCTCTCTGTCTCCCCCTCCTCCTCTCTCCCCCTGCCCCTCCTTCCACTCTGTCCTCCTCCCCCCACTCTCTCCTCTCTCCCACTCTCTCTCCCCGCTCTCCGCATCTCTCTGACCCCACCTGTCTCCCCTCCTCTCTCTCTTCCCTCTCTCCCTCTCTCTTTTCCTCTCCCTCTCACACCCCTCTGTCTCCCCCTCACCCCCACACTCCCGCCCACCCCCTCTCTCCCGCATCTCTCTCTCCACTCTCTCTCCCCCACATGCCCCCCACCCTCTCTCAAGCAACAATTCTACAAACTGCCCGTAAATCATGCCTGATACATATTAGGAAGATGGCACTTTCACTGATATTTGAAGGGATCCTCAGTTGCTCTTGGGTAAAACGATGGGAATTTTTTGCAGACTTTGGATTGCAATAGATAGTGAGGTAGAGTTTATACTTTGAGTGAAATCGGGAAATTCCGCCCAAAATGCACTCAAAATTGCACTGATTCAGGTTTCCACTAAAATTCATTGCAAAATCACAAAATTTTTATGAGTCCCACAGTGTTGCCGACAGTAGGACTGGAAGTTAGCGTATCTTCCGTTTCCACCATTTTTCCTGTATCCAATGCGATTCAAATCAATGATGTGGCAATGGGCACAGGTAACATGTGGTATCATGTATCGGGGGTGGCCTTTCGTTGGTGGAACCCGTTGTCACTGGGCTAAGCACCATAATTGTCAAGGGTATACAGCATTCTGTGCTTGCAGCCTCAAGGATCATCAGCCTTCCTGTCATGTAAATCTCTTCACAGTAACTAAATTAAAGCTTGTACCTAATTTAAAATGCTTTTGCCTCCTTTAATTTGTGAAACTCAGCACCAGCTTCACATTCATTTATTTTTCCTGCAGAAAAAGTGAAGCAGGCAGCAGACCTGCTTCTCAGTTCAATGATGCCTCCCTGCAGGTTCTCCTCCAGGCCATCAGGGAAGGCGGGAGATCCTCTTTCCTGCAGACAGAATCCAAGGACCGTCCCGCCTAACCAATGCGGCCTGGGTGGAGGTAATAGAGGAGATCTCGAACCGTCAGGTGACGTGCCGAACCTGGGTTCAGTGTCGCAAATGGATCAATGACTTGCTCAGATCGGCGAGGGTAAGTGGTCTTGGCGAAGCAGCTCCATTGTTCTCCTCTCTGGCTCCGTGTCTTTAAGACAGAGAGTAGACAAGGCATGCAGTGGAATACGTGAACAGCCTTGGTGCCATTCACTAAATGATTTTGCACCAAGATGAAGATTGGCATCATTTATGTGATTGGATGTGTCATGTGAAAGGCACTGCAGATTGAGTGATGTTGATGCTTATATACAATTGTTGTGATGCATCTTTAAATCTGCACTGTCTCCTGCAGGATAAAAGCATCCACAACCAGCATGAGCATATCCTGACATCAGGGTTCTAACCCTAGCTGAGGAGGAATGGTCGGAGATTGCGAGAGAGGAGGGAGGCAAGGCGATCGCAGATGGCGAGGCAGAATTCAGAAGGTGTAAGGATGAAGTATCATCTCCACTTTTGCAGCCATATGTGGACACCAGAGGAAAGTATGTGAACTCATGTGCATCAGATGCTTAGAGTGCCTCTGTTTGTGTCTCCACTGTGGAACGCAGTGTCGCCCAAGGCTCCTGCTCTGGGGAGGAAGAATAAGCCAATGCCCCAAAGGGTGCATCATTACCTGCCTCTTCTTCCACTTCCGCCAGCGCAGATGCATCCACACGATCCTTGGGGGATTCAAGACTAGAAGCAGGGTCACAACCTGCTGCTCACGACACAGACACATCCAAGCAACTGAGGTAGCATATGCCATTCGGGTCCCCTGACAATCGGAGGACTGCTGGGGACCAGGCCCCTGCTCAGCCCCACGCTCATGATGATCCTCTGTTGGCTGCAACGAGAAGTCTGCTAGATGTGCAGCAAAACCATGTGGAAAATATGTCGGAGATGCCTGAGGTCATGCATGGCTTTGCGCGTGCCATGAGGAATCCATGCAAGCCATGACATCTGCCATGTCCCAGGCATATAAGCGTATGGCTGCCTCAGTCAAGAGTTTGGTGAGCTCCATGGCGAGTTTGGTTGAACACTCGAGCCATATGCAATCTGACCTGCACTCCATCGCTGTTGCCATGGGCTTCATGCAGCAAAGTCTAAGCGAGAGGAGGATGAGGAACCTGGACCTCCCTACAGGTGTTCCTTCCCCTCAGAGAGACAGGCTGGTGTCATCGTGCACACAGATGGAAGATTAGCGCATGCCAGCTGCCCCGGGGCCTTCCTCTCAGGACACCCCCAGGGTGGAGTATTGTGTACAGTTCTGGTCGCACCTGGAGTACTGTGTACAATTTTGGTCTCCTCATCTAAGGAAGGATACTTGCCATTGAGGGATTGCAACGAAGGTTCACCAGACTAATCCATGGGATGGCAGGTTTGTCATATGAGGAGAGATTGAGGAAACTGGGTCTGTATTCTCGAGAGTTTCGAAGAATGAGAGGTGATCTCATTGAAACTTACAAAATTCTTACAGGGCGTGACAGGGTGGATGTAGATGGGATGTTTCCCTTGGCTGGTGAGTCTAGAACCAGGGGACATAATCTCAGAATAAGGGGTAGGCCATTTAAGACTCAGATGAGGAGGAATTTCTTCACTCAGAGGGTGGTGAATCTTTGGAATTCTCTACCCCAGAGGGCAGTGGAATCTCAATCATTGAGCATGTTCAAGACAAAAATCGATAGATTTCTGGAGACTAATGACATCAAGGGATATGGAGATAGCACAGGAAAGTGGCATTGAGGTAGATGGTCAGCCATGATCTAATTGAATGGCGGAGCAAGCTTGATGGGCTGAATGGCCTACTCCTGTTCCTTTGTAAGCAGCATTTCGTCCTCCCCCCGCAACATTGACCCGCTTACCTCCAGTAGGCGAGCACATGGGGGATACTTAATCACCATTGCTGCAGACCCCCAGTAGGTTGGAGCCACCAAGGCCCTGTAGCTCCAGAGGACGTTGGCCACAATCATCCATAGCAATGGGGAAGCACATTGAACAGACTACCTTCACCTCAGCTGCTCATGTCGGGGTTGCACCTAGATGTGGTGGTAGGAAACGTAAAATGAAAAAGTTATGAGCACAAAGGTGGCATGGGTGTTGTAAAAATTGTCCACATTTTGATCCAGTTTCAATACATACTTATTTACTTTAATTTATAATCCACTCTCATAAGTCATTTGCTTTGTTTTATTTGAAAAGGGTAATGTTTATTGTCGACACAGAAACGCATTGCTGCTTGCAATGTCTTTCCGAAAGTGTCCATTTATCAGTTTTATGTTAGTCTTCAGCCCTCAATAATGGCTGTATTACATCTGTATCTTTGTCAATGTCCAAACTGCAAATGTGGTGAGACCACATTTGGAGTACTGTGTACAGTTTTGGTCTCCTTATTTGAATAAGCATATAATTGCTTTAGAAGCAATTCAGAGAATGTTCACTCAACTAATTCTGGGGGTGAAGGGCTTATTTTATGAAGAAAGGTTGAACAAGTTGGGTTATACCCGTTGGAGTTTAGAAAAATGAAAGATAATCTTATAAGATCCTGATGGGACTTGATAGAGTGCATGTTTCCTGTTGTGGGGGAGACTAGAACTAGAGGACACAGTTCAAGAATAAGATGTCTCCTTTTTAAGACGGAGATGAGAAATTTTTTCTCACAGAGGATCATTAGTCTGTGGAATTCTCTTCCCCAAAAAGCAGGGGAGGCAGGGTCATTGAATTTATTCAAGGCTGACTTAGATAGATTTTTGATAGACAAGGGAGTCAAGGGTTATGGGGACAGACAGGAAAGTGGAGCTGAGAGCGCAACCAGATCAGCCATGATCTTATCCAATGGTGGAGCAGGCTCGAAGGGCCGAACAGCCTACTCCTGCTCCTAAGTCCTATGTTCCGATGCCTTCCATTCGTGGATCTGTGGTCACAACTTTACTTTCCTAGCATTGTTGTGTTCCCTGTTGCATCGTAGCCCACAGAACATTAGATCTGATGGTAACATCAAAGTGCTGCAACGTTGTATCTTCCTATGTGTGCGGGCTAATGCCTTGATGTATTACAATATTTTCAATGTCGATGCATGTTGTTTTCAGTTAAGTGGATAGCATAAAGGCCGTTTGCCATATCTCCCCTGCAGGTTTATGTGATGTCAGCAGAGTGTTTCTTTTTGATTGCAGCAATGATTAAAACCTCAGGTGTTGTGAACATATTGGGAGATTGTATATTTTCTCCTCTCAACATAACTTTTTAAATCGGGTTACTGTTGTCTGAAAAGTGCATATATGAAGTCTTCCCTGATGTCCCTATAACGGCATTGTTTGCATTGTTGGCTTCATAGTAGTCCTCAAATGCATAGAACTGGTGTTCTTCTTGTTCCTCCGCCTGCAGAAAACAGCTGTGTCTAAGTGCCAGGTTGTGTAATGCACAGCAGACAATGAAGACTCATGAGACCTTCTCTGGCATGGCATGATGAGCCCCGGAGATGAGGAGAATTTTTTTCTCAGAGGATCATTGTCTGTGGAATTCTCTTCCCCAGAAAACTGTGGAGGCTGGGTCACTGAATTTATTCAAGGCTGAGTTAGATACATTTTTGATAGACATGTCAAGGCAGTATAAGGGCATTTTTAAAAATGTCATTGCTGTTATTGAAATAATCTGGTGGATGCATGAGCAGCTTTGCATCTCTCTTCAGCTCCGCTTTGGGCATGACGCACTGGTATCATCAACCATGTACAAAGTGGGTAACCCTTGTCACACAGGATCCAGCCATCCACTTTGGCTTGTTCTTCAAAAACTTCTGGCAGCTGTGATTTCCTCAAAATGTATGAGTCGTGACAGCTGCCTTGGAAACGTTTACTAACCTGCATTATTTTTCTCCTGTGGTCACAAACCAGTTGTACGTTCTAAATTTGGAAGACTTTGCAAATCACAATGTAGCTGTCTGCTCCCGGGGAGTTCTAATGGCCATGTCAGTACAGTCGATCACCCCTTACACTCTAGGAAACCTAGCGATGGCAGCAAAGTCCACAGACCTTGCTGCACGGCTGTCCTCATCCACAGGTAAGTAGATTAACTCATTGGCACAAAGGGCAATGGTCACCTGTTTGATACACCTATGGGTCGCAGATTGTGATAAGCCACATATGTTGTCTGTTGATCCCTGGAAGACACCGGTAAGCAATAAATTGAGTGCAGAAGTCACCTTGAGGGAAAGGGGCATCGGTTTCCCACCAAACCCAAGCAGCTGCCATTGATGCTGCAGGAGTATAAAATTTTCTGTGACCATTTCACGATACATCCTTATGGGTCTCTGGCATTGCCTTTCTGACATTTGAAGGTCATTTGACCTTGTCCTGAGGAAGCGATTACATGCCAGCGTTCGTCTTCAGAAATGCCATTGCTGCATTTCCTCAGATGCAGCATCCTCACCTTCCTGTTCTGCCTTTGCTGGCGTTGAGGGAAAAGATCCAACCTTAATCAATCCCTGTGCTCCTCTTCCTGTGGAGTTAGAAAAATTGGGTTATTAACACTCATGTCGCTGCAGCTTTGCAAATAATTATGTGAGCAGAGCATTGCAATTCAGCCTTCTGATACCAGTCAGCAGAAACATCCAGGCAACATGCAGACTTTTCCGTGCCTTAGAAATGCAGCCAGGTTGAGTAAGCACCGACAATCATTTGAATCCCCCACTCGCCTTGCAATCCTTGAGTGGCTATGTGGTTTTCATTATCGTTTGAGAAAATGGTGCGAGTGCAATTTAAGGCAAGTCTCCCCACCTTCCAACCTCCTCCTGCAAACTTCCAGCTTGAACCCATTACCCTTGATCCACTCAATGTAACCTTAACACTTCCCTCCGTTACCATTGAACCTCCACCCATTACCGTGCACAGTGTCACAATCAATTTATTTATGCCATCCATCCCCCCGTTCCAACTCCTGTTACCATCAACATGCCCACTCTGACCCTTGATCCTCCTGAAATCAAACTGAATATTATTGCTGAATCCCCTTCTCTTCCCTATGAGGTTGTAGAGTACCCAACCCTAAGTCTCGAGCTTCCTCCCTACAGAATCCATTTTCCCCCATTAACTGTGACTGTTCCCTCAGTCAGCCAGTACCATGAATTCATCCCACATTTCCCTGATGCTGACAGTACTCATCCCTCCCTTTAGGCTCTTCATCTTCTGTTGACTGTAATACTCAAATCCACCCAACAATCCCTCACTGCAGACAGCCAACTTCAGAAGCAAAAATAGCCACACACACTCTGGACACCCGTCCTTGTTCCTCCATGCACCTGATCAACCCACCCTTGGTTCTCCCCTCTCCCTCCCCTACTTCACCCATGTGGACCTATTAACCCCATCCTGGGTTCTCCCTGAGTAACCTCCCCTGCTCCTCCATGGACACCTGGTCACCCCATCCTTGGTTCCTCCTGAGTAACCTCCCCTGCTCCTCCATGCACCCGGTAACCCCACCAACCCTGTTGGGCCTGAGTAGCTTCCCCTGCTCCTCCAAGTAACCCCACCCTGTTGGGCCCGAGTAGCCTCCCATGCTCCTCCATGTAGACCCAGGAACCCCACCCTGTCCTCCCGTCCTCCCCTCCTCCCTCCTCCATGTAGACCCACCATACCTTTTCCACAATCTGCTGAGAAGAATCGCCCTTGCTGGTGCCAAGCCATCCACTCCAATACTGGTGTTCCTTTTGACAATTCGTTCAAGAAAGATAAACACTGACCTCAGACTCAAGTTTTTAAAACTGACTGTTGCATGCCACGTTCAAACGAACATGCACCGAGTGGCACAGGAATAGCGCTCGCCATTCACTTAATCTGGCAGATAGGACTTAATTGGAACTAAGTGTAGGGTTCATGGCATGTAAATGAATGCAAAGCTACAATCCGCCACCATGCAGGGGGAGCCCTGGAACCCTGCAAAGACCGCTGACTTAATTTTGGTAAACAAAATCCCACCGTTAGAAATCCAAAAGTACATCTCCCACCTAATTAAAATCAACCTGCATGCCACCAAATCCGCTCTTGCAGGGCCCATAAAATTCCATCCATGAAGTCTTCTATGAAACGGCATATTCATGCAGCATCTGAGAACGTAATTGATTCTTTTCTTTATTTCCATTGAAAGGTGTTCCTTGTTGTAACTAAGAGTGGTAACCTGATGCAGTTTTATTAATACAGCTAAAAATGGACTTATCACCAAAAATAAGCATTTTCAATAATTCTTTTAAAAAGCTATGCCAAATCATTTTAACAGAATCATTTGTGTACATTAGTCAGGTTTTAAGTAAATTAAATAATTTTTAATAATAGAACAACTTTTAAAATGTGCCTAGTGTCTGTGTGCCTAAGAAAATGAGCACAATTTGAAGAGCCTTCCTGAAACAGTGGAATCTCACAATTTTGACTTGCAGGCGGGGCCTGATCCTGATGAATCTTGAACCAGCGTAACAGATTGTGGAAAACACTAACCTAGGTGGATTTGGGTGTAACTGACATATTTAAAATTCCCTGCTCTTTTTACACAGGTTTGGCCAATTCCAACAGGATTGCACTGATATTACTAGCGGAAACAAGTGGAAAGTTTACCTCTTTTTAGCTACTTCGAACATTTACAACTGCTGATAGTGCCTATACAACATTATTATCTAGTTAGGGGCTTCTGGCAACGCACTATTTCTGTAAAGGAGGCTCTTCTGGGAAACCTACTGTGATTGGAGGAAATAGGGGAGGAAAAGCTGCAGGAAGGAGCACACAGAACTGCTGCAAGAGCAAGCAGAAGGAGGAGAATTCAAAGGAATATTTGCCCACACACAGAGTTTCCAGGCTCAGAGCATCATACCTTACACTTATTAGAGGAACAGTGCCTCAGGACATTGCTGTTCTGAGGGAGACTGTGTGGGATTTGTGTTACATCATGCAGCAGAATTTCTCACCCACAGCTGTTACAAAAATTTCTAAATTCACTTGTAACAGCCCTTCAAAACACTCCCACAGGGGATGCAGAGACCAAGTGGGCCCACATCAGAGACGCCATCTATGAGTCAGCTTTGACCACCTACGGCAAAAGTGCGAAGAGAAATGCAGACTGGTTTCAATCTCATAATGAAGAGCTGGAACCTGTCATAGCCGCTAAGCGCATTGCACTGTTGAACTACAAGAAAGCCCCCAGCGATTTAACATCCGCAGCACTTAAAGCAGCCAGAAGTACTGCACAAAGAACAGCTAGGCGTTGCGCAAATGACTACTGGCAACACCTATGCAGTCATATTCAGCTGGCCTCAGACACCGGAAACATCAGAGGAATGTATGATGGCATGAAGAGAGCTCTTGGGCCAACCATCAAGAAGATCGCCCCCCTCAAATCTAAATCGGGGGACATAATCACTGACCAACGCAAACAAATGGACCGCTGGGTTGAGCACTACCAAGAACTGTACTCCAGGGAGAATGCTGTCACTGAGACTGCCCTCAGTGCAGCCCAGCCTCTACCAGTCATGGATGAGCTGGACATACAGCCAACCAAATAGGAACTCAGTGATGCCATTGATTCTCTAGCCAGCGGAAAAGCCCCTGGGAAGGACAGCATTACCCCTGAAATAATCAAGAGTGCCAAGCCTGCTATACTCTCAGCACTACATGAACTGCTATGCCTGTGCTGGGACGAGGGAGCAGTACCCCAGGACATGCGCGATGCCAATATCATCACCCTCTATAAAAACAAAGGTGACCGCGGTGACTGCAACAACTACCGTGGAATCTCCCTGCTCAGCATAGTGGGGAAAGTCTTTGCTCGAGTCGCTCTGAACAGGCTCCAGAAGCTGGCCGAGCGCGTTTACCCTGAGGCACAGTGTGGCTTTCGTGCAGAGAGATCGACCATTGACATGCTGTTCTCCCTTCGTCAGATACAGGAGAAATGCCGTGAACAACAGATGCCCCTCTACATTGCTTTCATTGATCTCACCAAAGCCTTTGACCTCGTCAGCAGACGTGGTCTCTTCAGACTACTAGAAAAGATTGGATGTCCACCAAAGCTACTAAGCATCATCACCTCATTCCATGACAATATGAAAGGCACAATTCAACATGGTGGCTCCTCATTAGAGCCCTTTCCTATCCTGAGTGGTGTGAAACAGGGCTGTGTTCTCGCACCCACACTTTTTGGGATTTTCTTCTCCCTGCTGCTTTCACATGTGTTCAAATCCTCTGAAGAAGGAATTTTCCTCCACACAAGATCAGGGTGCCGGTTGTTCAACCTTGCCCGTCTAAGAGCGAAGTCCAAAGTACGGAAAGTCCTCATCAGAGAACTCCTCTTTGCTGACGATGCTGCTTTAACATCTCACACTGAAGAGTGCCTGCAGAGTCTCATCGACAGGTTTGCGGCTGCCTGCAATGAATTTGGCCTAACTATCAGCCTCAAGAAAACGAACATCATGGGGCAGGACGTCAGAAATGCTCCATCCATCAATATTGGCGACCACGCTCTGGAAGTGGTTCAAGAGTTCACCTACCTAGGCTCAACTATCACCAGTAACCTGTCTCTAGATGCAGAAATCAACAAGCGCATGGGTAAGGCTTCCACTGCTATGTCCAGACTGGCCAAGAGAGTGTGGGAAAATGGCGTACTGACACGGAACACAAAAGTCCGAGTGTATTAGGCCTGTGTCCTCAGTACCTTGCTCTATGGCAGCGAGGCCTGGACAACGTATGCCAGCCAAGAGCGACGTCTCAATTCATTCCATCTTCGCTGCCTTCGGAGAATACTTGGCATCAGGTGGCAGGACTATATCTCCAACACAGAAGTCCTTGAAGCAGCCAACACCCCCAGCTTATACACACTACTGAGTCAGCGGCGCTTGAGATGGCTTGGCCATGTGAGCCGCATGGAAGATGGCAGGATCCCCAAAGACACATTGTACAGCGAGCTCGCCACTGGTATCAGACCCACCGGCCGTCCATGTCTCCGCTATAAAGACGTCTGCAAACGCGACATGAAATTGTGTGACATTGATCACAAGTCGTGGGAGTCAGTTGCCAGCATTCGCCAGAGCTGGCGGGCAGCCAGAAAGACAGGGCTAACTTGTGGCGAGTCGAAGAGACTTAGTAGTTGGCAGGAAAAAAGACAGAGGCGCAAGGGGAGAGCCAACTGTGCAACAGCCCCGACAAACAAATTTCTCTGCAGCACCTGTGGAAGAGCCTGTCACTCCAGAATTGGCCTTTATAGCCACTCCAGGCGCTGCTTCACAAACCACTGACCACCTCCAGGCGCGTATCCATTGTCTCTCGAGATAAGGAGGCCCAAAAGAAAAGAAAAAGAAGAAAGAAGATGCAGCAAGTTCTGCAGCCAGAGTTGAGAACAATATCCTTCAATCAACATGACAGAAGCAGATCACCTGGTCATTATCACATAGTTGTTTGTGGGAGCTTGTTGTGCATAAACTGGCTGCTACATTTCCTACATTACAACTGTAGCTACACTTCAAAAGTACTTAATTGGCTGTAAAATGCTTTGAGATGGCTTTCTTTTCTTTTAATACTGCCCATGGCAGTGAAAGTCACCAGTGCCCTCAATTTCCTTGTCTCCAGCTACTTCCAGACTGTAATGCAGACCATCAGTAAGATCAATTTGTCTACAGTATATGCTTACATCAAGCAGATGACTGCTGTCATGTTTGTCAGAGCCAATCAATTCAATCACTTTTTTCATGGACAAGAAGAAACAGGCTAGGACACGGGGATTCATGCACTTTGCAGACTTCTCCCAAGTCCAGGGTGCTATTGAATTCATACATCTTGCCCTACAGGCTCCCTATGAAGACCCCTGTGTATGGATGAATTGCTAGGCCATCAACTCCACAAATATCCAATAGGTATTGATGACCAGCACTACATGCTATCTTGCAGGTCTGTGCCCTCATTGAGGAGACCATTGGTTTACTGATACAAAGATTTCACTACCTGGTCAAGTCTGGTGGCATGCTGGAGTACAATCTTCAGAGCATGTCCTCCATCATAGTGGTTTGCTGTATTCCACACAACTTTATCTTGCAGAAGGGACATCTTTAACCAAAAGCGGAGGATCTTGAGGATGGTAAGAAAGAAACACTGAGGACTTCAAGGATGACAAGACTGTGGGAGAGCTCTGAAACTCACCTGCAGCCAGAATTTTGTGGAGAGCACATCAACTGAACATTCTGTGCTTCCTTGAAGTAACCGTCATGTCTAGCATCTTTCTTAGTCCTTCCGTCCTCCAATGTGCTACATCCACCCAAAGACCAGCATTGGCATCAGTGTTAATTAACATTGAAGGGCCACCAGATACTCACAGAACACTCAAAATGATATATTCCATTCCAATGTTCTAACATCAGCAGAATACCTTGTTTACATACATAAAAGGGGCTTCCATAGTGGTGCACGAGGAGCCCTAAGGAAATTCACTCCTAAGAATCTCATAAGACATTGTAATTTCTAAATTCATAGAATGATGCAGCACAGAAGGATGTTAGAGAACCTCTAAGCCTGTTTGTGAAAAACAAACTGAGACTAGGATGCTTAGGTAGAGACTGTTTATTGATTGCCACAGAACTTACTTCTCCACTCTTAACACACAGCCAGTGTGAACTGGCTCTTCTTTATATATATATATACACACATTTGAGTACAATTAACTAATCAACACCCAACACCTGTTCACCCTATTACCTTCAACTACCAAGTGTTTAACATCCATTAACAGAACTTCAGACCTGAACAGATTCCCCTCTTTTCTTTAAATTAAATGTACATATATAGCAAATAAAAAGAGACAAAATAATGATACATTTTTCTGTGTCTTACATTATTTACCATTAACTTTCAACAGCACCAGCCATTAACATACTGTATGTTCCCCTTTAAGGAAAAAAACTTGTTTAAAGAATTACAAAAGCAATTTTAACAAAAAATTTCCACATTTTCCTAACTTATCATGACACAAGACGGCCCTCTTCAAGGACATTCAACAATTTCTTTGAACAAGCACTTCTCTTCGTAAAACAATCCGACAACTGATACTTGCGTCAACCCATTTTATTTTGGAAATTTCTTTCCAACATTTCTTTTATATTCACGAGATAAATCCTCAACCTCTTTTCTGTGACATTCTTTGTCGAATGGATGTTGTCCCAGAGAGAATGGTTATCTGTATAGCATTCTATAGGAAAACTTTTCTCCAATTGCCCCTTATATAAGAGTTCCTTTAAAATACTCAATAAATACATACCCATATCTATCGCTTCTATCAGTGCAAGTGTCTCAGCAGCTAAGGTGCTTTTAACTATCCTCTTTATTTTCTTTGATTCCCAGGCTAATGGACAACATTTATCATTTCTTCCCACCAAAAATATAATGAACCCTGCTGCGCTCGAATAACCATCGGGAAGATTAGCGTGTGAGACGTCAGTCAAAATGACGAATTTCATCTCTTCTGGGTCACCCAGTGCTGGAAACTTGAGTGTACCTTTATCAAAACTCAATCTCTTCAATGTCTTATTTGCTTTCAGCACTTCCCCAACAGTAGAATGTTTCAGCATGGTGCTCAATTCTAATACATCAGAGGAAGCATCTGACCTAGTTTGTGTGCACAACCAGTTTAATTGCCCAACTAAGCTCCTGAACTGGTCTGCTTCTTCCTTGGTTGCAGAGTCTTCCTTTTGTGAGGATCTGACCTGATTTATTGGGATGCTATTAACATTCTCTAGGTAAGACTGTTGATTTAGGGTTACCACCAACTTAGTCTGCCTAATATTCAATCCTACATATTTAACAGCTCCGGAAGCCCGACTTCCAATTTTAAATTCCTGCAGAACTTTACTACAAATTTCTCAAATGCTTCAGGTCCTTCCCACAGAAAATCGTCCACATGCATAAAGAAAATGCCTGCTAGTTTTTCTTCATGGTACCAATAAAACATTGCCAGATCCACTGACTACAACCAGCTTTTAGTAGGACGGACCTAACTGAAAAATATCACGCCCTGGATGCATCATTTAGCCGATAAACACACTTGTTTAGCTTCCATAATTTCCCTTCAATATCTCCAGCATCTTTTGGCGGCTTTAAAAATACTTCCCTTTGAATTTTCTCCCCTTGCAAAAATGCTGCTTTAATGTCAATGGACTTACATGTCCATGAGCGTGTCACTAAATGGGCTAGGAAAATCCTCAAACTTGCTTTTCCTGCTGTTGAGGAGTCCACTGTAACTTCTTGGTCACCTAGTCGTTCCTCAAATCCCGAGCTAGAAGTCTGGCCTTAGCTTTATACGTGCCATCGGGAAATACTTTCTCTGTACAACTCCATCTATGAGACAATGCTGGTTGTCCTCTATCTGGCACCTTCGTGTATATGCCAAACTCTCTCCAACTATCAAGCCCTTTTTGCTTTGCATCCTTTATCAATTTACCATCTAACTTGTTAGGAGCCACGGGAACTTCTCTATCGTAAGGGCTCCTACTTCTGTGGCACTCCTTGCCTGCTCTCTGGTGATTGCTCTTGTGAAATCATGTCCCCTACTAGATTTCCTATCCCTTTCTGGGCTGCTATTACTTGACTTGTCCCTCCTACAACCAGAATTCCTTTCACAAAAGCGTGACTTTTTCCTTGTACTATATCATCTTCAGGCCCACTGTCTGAACTTACACTATGTTTTCTGGCCTTCCACATTTTCACTTCCTTCTGCCAATCTATAGGTCTGATATCCAGTCTCTTGTCTTTCACATCCAGCCAATGTTTGTATTTCCCTGTGGCCTTTCCAGCCATTCCTATAATTGTGGCTTCCCTCCATTCACTAGCCCCTTCTGGCATATATGTCACTGTAGTGCCAACTTTCGGTTGTTGACCTTTGGGATAAATGGCCTTATCTGGATCTTCACTATCACTTGGTCCACTCTCAGTTAGCCCATTATCTGCCACAATCTGTTGCTCGGAAAGGTCCGACATATGTGCATGAGAAGTACATGGTGCATCAGTTTTTATCATTTGTTCAGATTCTGTTAATGTATAATCAGTGCCAATAAGCCGCGAGGAATGTACTCTAACGGTTTGGTTGCCATGTTGCAAAATCACCGTTTTGCCATCAGTGCCTATAACTTTTCCTGGGCCTCTCCATTCTTTCCACAGTCCCCAACCATTTGAAGCGTGTTTTTTGCATGTACTACCCACGCCAGAGCAGTAGTCAATTTACAACTTGGCTGATCGGTTAAAATTTTTCAGAGCATTTCGTCAATCACGGCATGATTTCTCTCACAAATCCCATTATGGAAAGGACTTTCTGCTGCCGTGTGCATTGCCACAATATTCATATTTTCACACATACTCCTGAAATCATTGGCACATTCCCCTCCATTGTCAGTTAAAAATGTAGCCGGTGTTCCCAGTCCCATTCCTATCCACCTTTCCATTATCTTGTCCACTATTACTTTTTTGTCTCTGCTATAAATTACTGTCGACAGACTGAATCTAGTCGCTTCATCTATAAAGTGTAGAAGAAAAATGTTTTTGTCTTTATCCCAGACCTTCAAGTCCACCGCTATGGTTTCATTAAAGTCCCTTGCAAATGGGAGTCTCACTATGGCATCCTCCTGTATTTTGTTTCACAGATATCACATTTTTCACTGAAATCTTCGGCAAGTCTAGTGTAGTCATCATCTATTACCCCTGCATCTTTTAACAGAATCTTCAACCAATGACAGGATGGATGTCAAACTGTCCGTGTAGTTTTGAAATAATTTGCCTTTTCTCCTTTAAATCCCTATCCCCAGATGCCATTAATAGTTCTTTAATATCCTGCTTAGAGATGTTAGGTTTCACTAAAGGAATACAATAATGTCCTGACTGTGTAAACCGCAAAGCTACAGATTTCCCAAAGACAGTTGTCTTATCATGTTCCATATCCAATTTCATCTGAGCCTTTTTCATATGTGATTTACTTAACAGCAAAGGTATTTCACTGGATACTACATCCATACTAACAAAATGATTTACCCCTGCTATTTTACACAGAATTACTACTCTTTTTAGTGATTTCAACGTGCTGTCATCCCCAAACCTGAAACAGGTAGAACTGTTTTTGTTAGTTCTTTGAAGAAGTGACATGTGCTGTGGATGAAGGGGAGCCCATTGACATACTGTACTTGGATTTCCAGCCGGTATTTGACAAGTTGCTGCATAAAAGGTTATTCTGCAAAATAGGAGATCATTGTGTAGGGGGTAACATATTAGCATGGATAAAAGATTGGCTGGCTGGCAGAAAACAGACTGTATGCATAAATGGGACCTTTTCTGATTGGCAGGATGTGATGAGTAGAGTACCTCAGGGGTCTGTGCTGGGGCCTCAGCTTTTTACAATTTATATCAATGACTTCGATGAGGGGAGCGATGGCACGGTAACTAAATTTGCAGATGACACAAAGATAGGTAGAAAAGTATGTTGTGAAGAAGACATAAGCAGGTTGCAGACCGATATAGATAGGTTGAGTGAGTGGGCAAAAATCTGGCAGATGGAATATAATGTGGGAAAATGTGAAGGTGTTCACTTTGGCAGGAAGCTTAAAATCATAGAGTATTACTTAAACGGAGAATGACTGCAGAATTCTGAGATGCAGAGGGATCTAAGTATTCTAGTGCAGGAGTCACAAAAAGTTAGTATGCAGGAACAGCAGGTAAAAAAAAAGGCTAATGGAATGCGATCCTTTATTATGAGAGGAATTGAAAATAAAAGTAAGGATGTGATGCTTCAGTTATACAGGACATTGGTAAGACTACATCTCGAATACTCTGTGCAATTTTGGTCTCCTTATTTAAGGAAGGATGTGAATGCGTTGGAGGCGGGGAGGTTTACTAGCTTGATATCTAGAATGAGCAGGATGTCTTATTTTTTTTTAGAACATTACAGCGCAGTACAGGCCCTTCGGCCCTCGATGTTGCGCCGATCATCTGACCTACACTATTCCACTTTCATCCATATGTCTATCCAATGACCACTTAAATGCCCTTAAAGTTGGCGAGTCCACTACTGTTGCAGGCAGGGCGTTCCACGCCCCTACTACTCTCTGCGTAAAGAAACTACCTCTGACATCTGTCCTATATCTTTCACCCCTCAACTTAAAACTATGTCCCCTCGTGTTTGCCATCATCATCCGAGGAAAAAGACTCTCACTATCCACCCTATCTAACCCTCTGATTATCTTGTATGTCTCTATTAAGTCACCTCTCCTCCTCCTTCTCTCCAACGAAAACAACCCCAAGTCCCTCAGCCTTTCCTCGTAAGACCTTCCTTCCATACCAGGCAACATCCTAGTAAATCTCCTCTGCACCCTTTCCAAAGCTTCCACATCCTTCCTATAATGCGGTGACCAGAACTGCACGCAATACTCAAGGTGCGGCCTCACCAGAGTTTTGTACAGCTGCATCATGACCGCGTGGCTCCGAAACTCGATCCCCCTACTAATAAAAGCTAACACACCATATGCCTTCTTAACAGCCCTATTAACCTGGGTAGCAACTTTCAGGGATTTATGTACCTGGACACCAAGATCTCTCTGCTCATCTACACTACCAAGAATCTTCCCATTAGCCCAGTACTCTGCATTGCTGTTACTCCTTCCAAAGTGAATCACCTCACACTTCTCCGCATTAAACTCCATTTGCCATCTCTCAGCCCAGCTCTGCAGCCTATCTATGTCCCTCTGTACCCTACAACACCCTTCGACACTATCCACAACTCCACCGACCTTCGTGTCATCCGCAAATTTACTAACCCACTCTTCTACACCCTCATCCAGGTCGTTTATAAAAATGACAAACAGCAGTGGCCCCAAAACAGAACCTTGCGGTACACCACTAGTAACTAAACTCCAGGATGAACATTTGCCATCAACCACCACCCTCTGTCTTCTTTCAGCTAGCCAATTTCTGATCCAAAGCTCTAAATCACCTTCAACCCCATACTTCCGTATTTTCTGCAATAGCCTACCGTGGGGAACCTTATCAAACGCCTTACTGAAATCCATATACACCACATCCACTGCTTTACCCTCATCCACCTGTTTGGTCACCTTCTCGAAAAACTCAATAAGGTTTGTGAGGCACGACCTACCTTTCACAAAACCGTGCTGACTATCGCAAATGAACTTATTCTTTTCAAGATGATTATAAATCCTGTCTCTTATAACCTTTTCCAACATTTTACCCACAACCGAAGTAAGGCTCACAGGTCTATAATTACCAGGGCTGTCTCTACTCCCCTTCTTGAACAAGGGGACAACATTTGCTATCCTCCAGTCCTCCGGCACTACTCCTGTCGACAATGACGACATAAAGATCAACAACAACGGCTCTGCAATCTCCTCCCTGGCTTCCCAGAGAATCCTAGGATAAATCCCATCTGGCCCAGGGGACTTATCTATTTTCACTCTTTCCAAAATTGCTAACACCTCCTCCTTGTGAATCTCAATCCCATCTAGCCTAGTAGGCTGTATCTCAGTAATCTCCTCGGCAACATTTTCTTTTTCTACTGTAAATACTGACGAAAAATATTCATTTAACGCTTCCCCTATCTCCTCTGATTCCGCACACAACTTCCCACTACTATCCTTGATTGGCCCTGTTCTAACTCTTGTCATTCTTTTATTCCTGATATACCTATAGAAAGCCTTAGGGTTTTCTTTGATCCTATCCGCCAATGACTTCTCGTGTCCTCTCCTTGCTCTTCTTAGCCCTCCCTTTAGATCCTTCCTGACTAGCTTGCAACTCTCAAGCGCCCAAACTGAGCCTTCACGTCTCATCCTAACATAAGCCGCCCTCTTCCTCTTGACAAGCGCTTCAACTTCTTGAGTAAACCACGGCTCCCTCGCTCGACAACTTCCTCCCTGCCTGACAGGTACATACTTATGAAGGACACGCATTAGCTGCTCCTTGAATAAGCTCCACATTTTGTTTGTGCCCATCCCCTGCAGTTTCCTTCCCCATCCTACACATCCTAAATCTTGCCTAATCGCGTCATAATTTCCTTTCCCCCAGCTATAATTCTTGCCCTGCGGTATATACCTGTCCCTGCCCATCGCTAAGGTAAACCTAACCGAATTGTGATCACTATCGCCAAAGTGCTCACCTACATCTAAATCGAACACCTGGCCTGGTTCATTATCCAGTACCAAATCCAATGCGGCATCGCCCCTGGTTGGCCTGTCCACATACTGTGTCAGAAAACCCTCCTGCACACACTGGACAAAAACAGACCCATCTAAAGTACTCGAACTATAGTATTTCCAGTCAATATTTGGAAAGTTAAAGTCCCCCATAACCACTACCCTGTTACTCTCGCTCCTGTCGAGAATCATCTTCGCTATCCTTTCCTCTACATCTCTGGAACTATTCGGAGGTCTATAGAAAACTCCCAACAGGGTGACCTCTCCTCTCCTGTTTCTAACCTCGGCCCATACTACCTCAGTAGACGAGTCCTCAAACGTCCTTTCTGCCGCTGTAATACTTTCCTTGATTAACAATGCCACACCCCCCCCCCCCCCCCTCTTTTACCCTCTTCTCTGTTCTTACTGAAACATCTAAATCCCGGAACCTGCAACATCCATTCCTGCCCCTGCTCTCCCCATGTCTCTGAAATGGCCACAACATCAGGATCCCAGGTACCAACCCATGCTGCAAGCTCACCCACCTTATTCCGGATGCTCCTGGCGTTGAAGTAGACACACTTTAAACCAAGTTCTTGCTTGCCAGTGCCCTCTTGCGTCCCTGTAACCTTATCCCCTACCTCACTACTCTCAACAGCCTGTACACTGGAACTACAATTTAGGTTCCGATTCCCCTGCTGATTTAGTTTAAACCCCCCCGAAGAGCACTAACAAATCTCCCCCCCAGGATATTGGTACCCCTCTGGTTCAGGTGAAGACCATCCTGTTTGTAGAGGTCCCACCTACCCCAGAAAGAGCCCCAATTATCCAGGAAACCAAAACCCTCCCTCCTACACCATCCCTGCAGCCACGTGTTCAACTCCTCTCTCTCCCTATTCCTCTCTTCGCTAGCACGTGGCACAGGCAACAACCCAGAGATAACAACTCTGGTTGTTCTCGCTCTAAGCTTCCACCCTAGCTCCCTGAATTTCTGCCTTAAATCCCCATCTCTCTTCCTACCTATGTCGTTGGTGCCTATGTGGACCACGACTTGGGGGTGCTCCCCCTCCCCCTTAAGGATCCCAAAAACACGATCGGAGACATCACGTACCCTGGCACCTGGGAGGCAACACACCAACCGTGAGTCTCTCTCGTTCCCACAGAACCTCCTATCTGTTCCCCTAACTATGGAGTCCCCAATGACCAATGCTCTGCTCCTTTTCCCCTTTCCCTTCTGAGCAACAGGGACAGACTCTGTGCCAGAGACCTGCACCCCATTGCTTACCCCTGGTAAGTCGTCCCCCCCAACAGTATCCAAAACGGTATACCTGTTGTTGAGGGAAACGGCCACAGGGGATCCCTGCACTGCCTGCTGGTTCCCTTTCCTTCCCCTGACGGTAACCCATCTACCTACTTCTTTTACCGGAGGTGTGACTGCCTCCCTATAACTCCTGTCAATAATCCCCTCCGCCTCCCGAATGATCCGAAGTTCATCCAGCTCCAGTTCCCTAACGCGGTCTGCGAGGAGCTGGAGTTGGGTGCACTTCCCGCAGATGCAGTCAGCAGGGACACTCCTGGCGACCCCTACCTCCCACATTCTGCAGGAGGAACATACAACTGCCTTTACCTCCATTCCCACTATTCTAGATTCCCAACAAATCTACTGAAAAACCAACCGAAAAAAAAAAAGTCAAAACTTGTTCGCTTAGCAATCCGACGGACTGAACTTTTTAAATAAAAAGCTTACCTTATCAACACACCAGAGTCCTTTTTTTTTGGTTAGAGGAGGAGGGTGGGTGGGAGACACTACACGTGTACTGTCTCGGGTACTGCCACTGCCCAAATAAATAGTTTTCCCTTACCCAGCAGTCCCCTAATCCTCCGAAACAAAAGGGGATTAACTTGTAACTTACTGAAATTGACCGCTCAGCTGAAAGTCCGCTCCGCACCTCGTTCTGTCAAAGCTGCTCCTCGCAAAAAGACAAAGATTTTAAAACTGCCCAAATAAATAGTTTTCCCTTACCCAGCAGTCCCTGGTCCTCCGAAACAATAGGGGATTAACTTGTAACTTACTGAAATTGACCGCTCAGCTGAAAGTCCGCTCCGCACCTCGTTCTGTCAAAGCTGCTCCTCGCAAAAAGACAAAGATTTTTAAACTGCCCAAATAAATAGTTTTCCCTTACCCAGCAGTCCCCTGGTCCTCCGAAACAAAAGGGGATGAACTTGTAACTTACTGAAATTGACCGCTCAGCTGAAAGTCCGCTCCGCACCTCGTTCTGTCAAAGCTGCTCCTCGCAAAAAGACAAAGATTTTTAAACTGCCCAAATAAATAGTTTTCCCTTACCCAGCAGTCCCCTAGTCCTCCGAAACAAAAGGGGATTAACTTGTAACTTACTGAAATTGACCGCTCAGCTGAAAGTCCGCTCCGCACCTCGTTCTGTCAAAGCTGCTCCTCGCAAAAAGACAAAGATTTTAAGACTGCCCAAATAAATAGTTTTCCCTTACCCAGCAGTCCCCTGGTCCTCCGAAACAAAAGGGGATTAACTTGTAAATTACTGAAATTGACCGCTCAGCTGAAAGTCGGTTCCGCACCTCGTTCTGTCAAAGCTGCTCCTCGCAAAAAGACAAAGATTTTAAAACTGCCCAAATAAATAGTTTTCCCTTACCCAGCAGTCCCCTGGTCCTCCGAAACAAAAGGGGATTAACTTGTAACTTACTGAAATTGACCGCTCAGCTGAAAGTCCGCTCCGCACCTCGTTCTGTCAAAGCTGCTCCTCGCAAAAAGACAAAGATTTTTAAACTGCCCAAATAAATAGTTTTCCCTTACCCAGCAGTCCCCTGGTCCTCCGAAACAAAAGGGGATTAACTTGTAACTTACTGAAATTGACCGCTCAGCTGAAAGTCCGCTCCGCACCTCGTTCTGTCAAAGCTGCTCCTCGCAAAAAGACAAAGATTTTAAAACTGCCCAAATAAATAGTTTTCCCTTACCCAGCAGTCCCCTGGTCCTCCGAAACAAAAGGGGATTAACTTGTAACTTACTGAAATTGACCGCTCAGCTGAAAGTCCGCTCCGCACCTCGTTCTGTCAAAGCTGCTCCTCGCAAAAAGACAAAGATTTTAAAACTGCCCAAATAAATAGTTTTCCCTTACCCAGCAGTCCCCTGGTCCTCCGAAACAAAAGGGGATTAACTTGTAATTTACTGAAATTGACCGCTCAGCTGAAAGTCCGCTCCGCACCTCGTTCTTTCAAAGCTGCTCCTCGCAAAAAGACAAAGATTTTTAAACTGCCCAAATAAATAGTTTTCCCTTACCCAGCAGTCCCCTGGTCCTCCGAAACAAAAGGGGATTAACTTGTAACTTACTGAAATTGACCGCTCAGCTGAAAGTCCGCTCCGCACCTCGTTCTGTCAAAGCTGCTCCTCGCAAAAAGACAAAGATTTTTAAACTGCCCAAATAAATAGTTTTCCCTTACCCAGCAGTCCCCTGGTCCTCCGAAACAAAAGGGGATGAACTTGTAACTTACTGAAATTGACCGCTCAGCTGAAAGTCCGCTCCGCACCTCGTTCTGTCAAAGCTGCTCCTCGCAAAAAGACAAAGATTTTTAAACTGCCCAAATAAATAGTTTTCCCTTACCCAGCAGTCCCCTGGTCCTCCGAAACAAAAGGGGATTAACTTGTAACTTACTGAAATTGACCGCTCAGCTGAAAGTCCGCTCCGCACCTCGTTCTGTCAAAGCTGCTCCTCGCAAAAAGACAAAGATTTTAAAACTGCCCAAATAAATAGTTTTCCCTTACCCAGCAGTCCCCTGGTCCTCCGAAACAAAAGGGGATTAACTTGTAACTTACTGAAATTGACCGCTCAGCTGAAAGTCCGCTCCGCACCTCGTTCTGTCAAAGCTGCTCCTCGCAAAAAGACAAAGATTTTAAAACTGCCCAAATAAATAGTTTTCCCTTACCCAGCAGTCCCCTGGTCCTCCGAAACAAAAGGGGATTAACTTGTAACTTACTGAAATTGACCGCTCAGCTGAAAGTCCGCTCCGCACCTCGTTCTGTCAAAGCTGCTCCTCGCAAAAAGACAAAGATTTTAAAACTGCCCAAATAAATAGTTTTCCCTTACCCAGCAGTCCCCTGGTCCTCCGAAACAAAAGGGGATTAACTTGTAACTTACTGAAATTGACCGCTCAGCTGAAAGTCCGCTCCGCACCTCGTTCTGTCAAAGCTGCTCCTCGCAAAAAGACAAAGATTTTAAAACTGCCCAAATAAATAGTTTTCCCTTACCCAGCAGTCCCCTGGTCCTCCGAAACAAAAGGGGATTAACTTGTAACTTACTGAAATTGACCGCTCAGCTGAAAGTCCGCTCCGCACCTCGTTCTGTCAAAGCTGCTCCTCGCAAAAAGACAAAGATTTTAAAACTGCCCAAATAAATAGTTTTCTTCTAGTTATGAGGAAAGGTTGGACAGACTGGGCTTGTTTTCGCTGGCCTTTAGAAGAGTGAGGAGAGAATTAAGCTAGAATTTTACGCCCCCCCTCCACAAAGAGCAGGATGGGGGTGGAGGAGGTGCGTAAAATGGAAAGGGAGGCTCAGGGGGCCATTTCTGATTGGCTGGCAGCTCCATTAGACCATTAGCTCAGACCAATTAAAGGCCTGGGGACCGCAAAATGCGGTCCAGATCCCCAGGCCAGGCGGAGGTGGGTTCGACACCGACTTTTCAGTTGGTGGACGGCTCCCATCTGCCGAGGGTAAAATTCCAGCCTTGATTGAAGTTTATAAGACCCTGAACGGTGTTGACAAGGTGGATGTGGAGAGGACGTTTCCTCTTGTGGGTGAGACCAGAACTATGGGGCACTGTTTTAAAATTAGGGGTTGCCCTTTTAGGACAGAGATGAGGCAAAATTTTTTCTCAGAGGGTTGTGTAACTTTGGAACTGTCTGCCTCAGAAGGTGGTGGAGGCGGGGTCATTGAATATTTTTAAGATGGAGGTAGATAGATTTTTGTTAGGCAAGGGAATCAAAGATTATCGGGGGTAGATGGGAGTATGGAATTTGAAACACAACTGATCAGCCAGCCAGTTCTGGACTCCCCCACAAGAGGAAACATCCTTTCTACATCCAACTTGTCAAGAGCATTCAGGATCTTGTATACTTTAATCAAGTCTCCCCTCAGTTTTCTAAACTCCAGTGAAAACAAGTTCAGTCTGTCAACCTTTCCTCATAAGACAATCCGCTCATTCCAGGTATCAATGTATTAAATCTCCTCTCATCCGCCTCCAACGCATTCGCATTCTTCCTTAAATAAGGAGACCAAAATTGCACACAGTATTCAAGATGTGGTCTCACCAATGCCCTGTATAACTGAAGCATAACATCCTTACTTTTATTTTCTATTCCTCTTGCAATAAAGGATAGCATTCCATTAGCCTTCTTTACGACTTGTTGTACCTGTATGATAACATTTTGTGACTCCTACACCACAACACCTAGATCCCTCTGCACCTCGGAGTTCTGCAGTCTTTCCCCGTTTAAGTAATACTCTGTTTTATTCTTCCTGCCAGTGAACAACTTCACATTTTTCCATATTATACTCCATCTGCAAGATTTTTGCCCACTCACGCAACCTATCTATATCGGTCTACAACCTCCTTATGTCCTCTTCACAACATACTTTCCTACCTATCTTTGTGTCATCTGCAAATTTAGCTAACATGCCATCGCTCCCCTCATTTAAATCATTGATATATATTGTAAAAAGTTGAGGCCCCAGCACATATCCCTGCGGGACTCCATTCGTCACATCCTGCCAATCAGAAAAGGCCCCATTTATACATATGGTCTATAAAAGCAAAATACTGCGGATGTTGGAAATCCGAAGAAGGGTCACTGACCCGAAACGTTAACTCTGCTTCTCTTTCCACAGATGCTGCCAGACCTGCTGAGTGATTCCAGCATTTCTTGTTTTTATCTTATATTGTATATTATACATATGGTCTGTTTTCTGCCAGCCAGCCAATCTTCTATCCATGCTAATATGTTACCCCCTACACCGTGAGCTCCTACTTTGCGCAATAACCTTTTATGTGGCACCTTGTCAAATGCCTTCTGGAAATCCAAGTACAGTACGTCAACAGGCTCCTCTTTGTCCACGGCACATCACTCCTTCAAAGAACTCCAATAAATTGGTTAAACATGATCTCCCTTTCACAAAGCCATGCTGATTATTCCCGATTACCTTGAGTTTTTTTAAGTGCCCAGCTATAGCCACCTTAATGATTGATTCTAACGCCTTCCCCACGACAGACGTCAAGCTCACTGGCCTCTAGTTACTTGTTTTCTGCCTCTCTTCTTGAATAGAGGGGTTATATTTGCTATTTTCCAGTCTGATGGAACCTTTCCAGAATCTAGCGAATTTTGAAAAATTAACACCATCGCATCTACTACCTCATTAGCCACCTCTTTTAAGACCCTAGGATGAAGCCCATCAGGACCCGGGGACTTGTCAGCCCACAACTCCATCAGTTTGGTCAGTACCGCTTCCCTGGTGATTGTAATTTCACCAAGTTCCTCTCTTCCTTCCACCTCCTGATTTACAGTTACTACTGGAATGTTTTTTGTATCCTCTGTAGTGAAGGCAGAAGCAAAATATTTGTTAATTTCTTCCGCCATTTCCTTATTATCTACTAAAAACTCCCCATTCTCACTCTCTAGAGGACCAACACTCACTTTACTTCCTTTTTAAATACCTGTAGAAACTCTTGCTGTTCTTTCTTACATTTCTAGCTAGCTTCCTCTCATACTCTTAATTTCTTTCTCCTGATTAACCTTTTAGTCATTCTTTGCCGTTCTTTATATTCTGACCAATGATCTGATGCCACTTATCTTTGCACAATTATATGCCTTTTCCTTAAGTTTGATGCTTTCCTTAACATCTTTCGTCAACCACGGATGATGGGTCCTCCCCTTAGAATTTTTCTTTATCGTAGGAATGTACTTATCCTGAGTATTCTGAAATATCCCCTTGAACATCTGCCACTGCTTCTCTATTGATCTATTTCCTAGGCTAGTAATCCAGTTCACGTCAGCTAGCTCAGCTTTCATGCCCACATAGTTGCCCTTATTTAAGTTTAAAATACTAGTCTTAAACTCACTTCTCTCTTTCAAACTGGATGCAAAATTCAATCATATTATGGTAGCTGCTACCTAGAAATGCTGTCACATTACACAATACCAAGTCTAATATAACCTGCTCTCTGGTTGGTTCCAGAACATGCTGCTGTAACAAACTATCTCAAAAGCATTTTATGAACTCCTCATCCAAGCTACTATTGCCAATATGGTTTTTCCAGTTTATATGTAGATTAAAATTACCCATGATTACTGCCGTCCCTTTATCACAAGCACCCAATATTTCTTCTTGTATACTTCATCCTACTTTATGGTTATTATTAGGAGGCCCGTAAATCACTCCCACTATTCACTCTTTCCCCTACTATTCCTTATCTCCACCCAAACTGATTCTACATCCTGATCTCCTGAACCAAGGTCATCTCTAACTATTGCACCGATGCCATCCTTCATAAAGAGTGCTACCCCTCCACCTTTATCTAGTTTTCTATTCTTCTTGAATATCATATTCCCCTCAATATTCAGAACCCAATCCTTGTCATACTGAAGCCAGGTCTCCATAATGGCTATCAGATCGTATTTATTTACTTCAATGTGCACTATCAGTTCATCTACTTTGTTATGAATGCTATGTGCATTCAGATACAGAGCCTTTCGTTTTGTCTTTTTGTTACCTTTGTAATATCTAGTCTCAACTGTTGGTGCGTTCTTAGGTTTTTTCTCTCTGTCCCTTCCTGCCATTCTCTCACCTTTATTCCCCATATTAGTATTCTGCTCTCCTGCCTTGACTCTACCCCTTGGTTTGCTACATCTACCCAGGCTTCATCCCTCACCCGCCTTGTTTAATTTAAAGCCCTTCCTACTTCCCTAATTATATGGTTTGCTAGAACACTGGTCCCAAAACGGTTCAGGTGCAGACTGTCCCAACGGTACAGCTCCCACTTTCCCCAGTACTGGTGCCAGTGCCCCATGAACCGAAACCCACTTTTGCCACACCAGCCTTTGAGCCACGTATTCATTTCACTAATCTTATCTGCCTTCTGCCAATTGGCACGTGGCTCAGGTAATAATCCAGAGATTATTACCCTTGAGGTTCTGCTCTTCAATTTGGTGCCTATCTCCTCATACTGCCTAAGCAGAACCTCTTTCCTAGTCCTACCTATGTCATTGGCACCTACATGGACAATGACAACTAGAACCTCCCCCTCCCACTCCAAGTTCCTGTCCAGCCCTGAGCAGATGTCCCGAACCCTGGCACCGGGGTAGGCAACACAGCCTTCTGCACTCTTGGCTGCACAGAACAGTATCAATCCCCCTCACTATAATATCCCCTACTACCACTACATTCCCTTTTGCTCTCCCCACTTGAATGGCTTCCTGTACCACAGTGCCATGGCCAGTCTGCTCATCCACCTTGCAGACCTCGCTCTCATCCACACAGATTGAGAGCACCTCCAACCTCTTTGACAATTGCAAAGTCTGAGGCTCCTGCACTACTGTCTGCTCAGTCCCTTTACCTGCCTCACTCACAGTCACATCCTCCTGTCCCTCACTGCTAACCAAAACAGATGACCCTGTTCTTAGAGGTCTGACCATCTTCTGGAACAAAATGTCCAGGTGTTTCTCCTCCTCCTTGCACAGTGTTTGCAGTTCGGCTTCCAGATCAATAATATTGATCCAAAATTCCTCTCGCTGCTTATGCTTTCTGCAGACATGTTTGCCCTGGGTCGCCTTGGCATCCAGGAGCTCCCACATACCACAGCTGCAACATAACACCTGTCCTGCCATTGTTACTTATGCTATCAGTTAATTCACTTTAATTACTTAATTACTTGCTTAATTAGCTTGCTCACTGTTTCCCAATCTACTAAGCTTAACTAGTATTACCAATTAAAAACCTTACAATTTCTAAAATTACCTGAGTTTTGAAAGATAAATGAGAAAACACTCAGCAACCAATCACCTATCTTAGAATCAAAGGAAGAAGACTCACCAGCTGCTGGAGGCTAAAAAAGATAGGAAAGGAGCCCCTCTTTCTCCCTCTGCATTGAATTCCCACGTGCACCAAATTCCAGCTTCTCTCTGGCAATGTCTCACTGAGGCAAACGTCTCCTCACTGCATCCCCTCACTCAGGTCAGTGTCACACAAATAGAATTCACACAAGTTGGTGGTGAACTCCTCAACACGTGATGTCGAAGTTGTCTTGTAAGCAGTCCAATGCATTGAGCAATTAGTGGTGCACTTTAAAAGCTTGAAGCCTTTATTTTGTCCTCTTCAGCAAACATAGGACATGAACTTACCCTCCAGAATCACGGAATTGTTACAGCGCAGAAGGAGGCCATTCAGCCTATTGAGTCTGCAGCAGTTCTCCGAATGAGCAATTCAACTAGTGCCGTTCCCCTGCCTTCTCCCCGTAACCCTACACATTTTTTGTTTTCCGATAACAGTCTAATTCCCTTTTGAACGCCTCGATTGAACCTGCATCTACCACACTCTCAGGCAGTGCTTTCTAGATCCTAACCACTCGCTGTGTGAAGAAGCTTTTCCTCATGTCGCTTTTGCTTCTTTTGCCAATCACCTTAAATCTATGCCCTCTCGTTCTCGATCCTTTCAGGAGCAGAAACAGTTTTTCCCTAACAACTCTGTCCAGACCCCTCATGATTTTGAATACATCTATCAAATCTCCTCTTAGTCTTCTCGTCTTCAAGGAAAACAGTCCCAACTTCTCCAATCTGTCTTCATTTCTGAAGTTCCCCATCCCTGGAACCATTCTCGTGAATCTTTTCTGTGTTCTCTCCAATGCCTTCACATCTTTCGTAAAGTGCAGTACCCAGAACTGGACCCAATACTCCAGCTGAGGCTAAACTAGTATCTTATACAAGTTCAACATAACCTCCTTGCTCTTGCACCCTATGCCCCTATTACTAAAGCCCAGGATACTGTATGCTTTATCAGCCGCTCTCTCAACCTGTCCTGTCACCTTCAATGACTTATGTGCATATACACCAGATCCCTCTGCTCTTGCACCCCCTTTAGAGTTCTGCCCTTTATGTTATATTATCTCTCTATGTTCTTCCTACCAAAATGAATGACTTCACATTTCTCTGCATTAAAATTCATTTGCCACATTTCCGCCCAATCCACCAACTTGCCTGTGTCCTATTGAAGTTCCACACTAACCTCCTCACAGTTCACAATTGTTCCAAGTTTCGTATCATCCGCAAATTTTGAAATTGTGCCCTGTACACCAAGATCTAGGTCATTAATATAAATCAGAAAGAGCAAGGGTACCAACACTGACCTCTGGGGAACTCTAACTCACTATTTATTGTATGCTGAGTGCTAATTTCTGAGCTGGTGCTAATAAGGGTGAAAGAAAGTGTTTGAGTATCTTCAGGAGGGTTCTCTTCCTCAGCTATATCTTTTCCTGGGATTTCTGATATACCTAGAAAAAGGTACAACAGTTAGCATGTATGACAAAAGTAAGTAGTAGCAGATGAGTGACAGCATTATGCAACATCAGATTGTCACAGAAACAGGAATAGACCATTCAGCCTCTTGAGCCTGTCCTGCCATTCATTTAAATTATGGCTGATCTGTATCTCAACTCCATTTAGCTGCCTTTGCTCCATATACCTGACAAAAATCTATCACTCACAAGTTTCAATTGACCCAGCATCTACTGCCTTTTGGAGGGGAAAGTTCCAGATTTCTGCCATCTTAAGTGTGAAGAAGTGCTTCCTGATTTCATTCCATAATACCTGGGTCTAATTTTAAGATTATGCTCCCTTGTTCTAGATTCCCCCATCAGTAGTTTCTCTGTATGGACTTTTTAGATAAAGATCCTTTTATCACGTTAAACACCTTAATTAGATTTACCTCAGTCTTCTAAAGGGGATACAAGCCAAATTTTAGCAACCTGTCTTCATAATTTAACCTTTACGCCCCAATGTCATTTTGGTGAATCTGTCCCCTACCCACTCCAAGGCAATTATATTCTTCCTGGAGTGTGGTGCTCAGAACTAAACAGAGTATTCCAGATTGGATCTGACCAATGCTCTGTGTAACTGAAGCATAATTTTGTCCTTTGTATTCCAGCCCCCATAAGATAAATGTAATTCCATTCATCTTGATTGTTTTTTGTACCTGTCCACTAGTTTTAAGTATATGAACAACAGCAAATTCACATTTAGATTGCACCTTAATGTAGTGAAAGATTCCAAGCCGCATTATCAAACAAAATTTGACCCCAAGCCCCAAAATGAGATATTTGGGCAGGTAACCAAAAGCTTGGTCAACGAGGTAGGTTTTAAGGAGCATTTTAAAGGTGGAGAGAGAGGCTGAGAGGATTAATGGGAAAATTCCAGAAATTAGGGCCTAGGCAGCAGTAGGTGTTAATGGCAGACCAATGACAATTGGGAATGTGGAAGAGGCCAGAATTGAACAAATGCAGAAATCTCTGAGGATTGTAGGACTGGAGGAGTTTACAGAAAAAGGGAGAGGTGTGGTCATATAGGATTTGAAAGTAAGGATGACAATTTTAAAATCGAGACATTTCCAAACCAGGAGCCAGGAGCAAGCACACGATTGATGGATGAATGGGACTTGGTGCAAGTTAGGATATGGACAGCAGAGTTTTGGATGAACTTGAGCTGGAATTTATCCAGCCTGTGGAGATGGGCTGGGAGGTGGGAGGGCAGACAAAATGACATCGGGTTGCATGCCCTACGTTGTCTTGCCCTCATGCCATTTTGTCCGCATTGGCCAATTGAGCCACTTAAGTGGTTAAATAAGGGCATATATGGAAATGTCCATAGGGAACCTAATGGTAAGGGTAAAAAAGAAAGTTTCTGACTGAAACTGTTGAAAGTTAGCTTATCGAATGCTTTTTGAGCAGTGCAACACAAAAGAATGTTTCAGTCAAAGCTGAGATATCAGTCTAAGTTCCTGGACAGTCAGAACTCCTTACTAAAATAAGAACAAACTACTGTGGATACTGGAACTCTGAAATGAGAACAGAAAGCGCCAAAAATACTCAGTTACTGGCGTTCTAATGAAAGGTCACAGACCTGAAACGTTAACTCTTTTTCTTTCTACACAGATGCTGCCACACCTGCTGAGTATTTCCTGTACCTGTTCTCATTTCAAAACAACTTCCTGATTTATGAAGTCATACAGGCAGCTCACACCTACTTACTATGGTGAGAGGGTCAAGTCAGATGCAGTATGAGTGAAAATGACAAGCTTTCTGATGGATGATATCATCTTGTCATTTTTCATACATTTCTGACTTTACCAGAATTTAGTGGATATCTTAGAAGGGGTGGAATTATGGCAATTTCTCAGTCCCATCCCAAATCCCAATACCCACCCCGCTTGCTGGAAATGTGTCATCTTTCCACTACAAATTTTACATTTTTCTAACTTCCCTTTTTCTATCCTATCCTTTTTAATGTTGTGTGTGTGATACTAGCGTAGATTCTCTCAACATCTATCAAATACATTATCATCCCTGTTCTCAAAACTATTTTGTCAAATATCCTCAGCCTGCTACATTTATTAAGGCCTCTCTTCTTCCTAATTTGTCACATCCACTCTTTAGACCTTAAAAGGTCAAGAATGCAAAATTCAGCTCTGTAGCACTGCTGGCGCCAGTGTAGCAGAAACTCGAAACTCATAAAATGTTATTTAAAATGCATTCAGCTGCAAGAGGGACTCCCCCCCACTAGTGCTATTTAAAGGGATAACCATGCAGCCTTCAGGTAAAGTGATTTTCACTTTCTTTTTCTGGTGCAGAGTTAATGGAAATATTGTTTTAATTGTCATTGGAGGAGTTACAAGGGAATAGTGCTGGACTTTGACAAGGTCAGTGGAGTTGGAATGTTTGTCAGGAGAAAGCCTGCTTCAGTTATGGGGGCTATAAGTGCCTCTCGGGCCACAGCATGACTGGGAAATGGAGCAAAGGCAGCAGATGGAGGAAGCTGTGCACAAAGGAAGTGGGAGGAGGGCTTTCAGCAGAAGGCCCTTCCACTGACAGTCTTTAGGGAGCATTCAGTATCTGTGTTTCAGCAAGGAGGTGGTGACTGAACTGTGCCTCTTCCTGTGACCCAATCTGTAGCTGCACAGCAGGGTGAGGATGGTGTACCAGGGGCCATCAAAATTTATGCCTGACGGAAGTAGGTAGCATTGCCAATGTCTCAGAGTTCACCATCCATTGCTGCATCAGAGAGGTGATGGAGATCCTATTGAGCAGGAGAGGGGATTTCACCATTTTCTCACTGATCAGAGAGAAGCATGTGGCTTTGCCAGTGCAGCGGGATTCCCAATGGTTCAGGGTACAATTGACTATTTGCATGTGGTTCTGCAGGCCCCAAGAGTTAACGGAGAGATATTCTGCAACCGCAAGGGCTACCATTCCATTAATGTCTAACTGGTGTTCAACCATGCCCAGATGCTCCTGTCGGTGAATGCCTGCTATCCTGGTGGCGGCCATGACACATTCATCTATGCTGTCAGCCGTACCCCCCCATCTTTAGCCCACCACAAAGAACCAGTGGCTCGCTGCTGGGTTAGAAGGGATACCTGCTCTACTCCTGGTTTATAACTCCCCTTTGCCACTCGACCACGTGAATACAGTGCTCTACAATGCGAACCATGCAGTCACCAGCAGTATCATGGAGCAAAACATCAGCATCCTGCAAGAATGGTTTGATGCATGGACTACTAGCAGGGAAGCCTCTAGTTCTCCCAAGTGTCTCCAAGTTCATGGTGGCCTGCTGCATCCTCCACAACCTTGCTATCATTAGGGTGCAGCCCTTGCCACTAGGCCTCGAGAGGCAAACTCGGGAGGAGGACGAGGAAGGGAGAAGGCATCCGGGATCTCCTTGTTCCAGACCGACTGTTCATGAGCAGATACTCAGACTTTAGTTCCCCTGAGATGTCACCCCACATCACAGTTGCTGCACAGTTCCCCACCTTTCAATCCATCTGCCATGTACCATCAGTGTCCTCTTGGCCAAAATCCTGAAATAAAAGCTACCAACAAAAAACCATTCCATAACAACTTTGTTCCACAATGCTTTCAATAATACATACAAAATGGAAGTATTCACACTAGTGCATTCATTTCGTGCCTGATTTGCAGGTGCCTTGCCTGTCCTAGTTCTCCTCTGCAGTGGCTGCAGCAATGGCTGCTGGAAGGCAGCTGACCTTTACTGGGGCAAACTGCAGATGGCCTTACAGGGTGACCTCGAGCAGCTCTGGGACTTGTAGGTCTGGCTTCGGACTGCTCCATCTCAACATTAGTGCCAGCAGTTTGGGCTACCTGGTTGAAAGGCAACAACAAGTCCAATGGCGGACTGGCAGGAATGGTAGAGGTGGGTGCACAAATGCTGTCATCTTGAGAGAGGACAGCAGGTTTGTGCATGACAGAGTCACTGGCACTCTCCTGGGGTGCCACCTCAGCAATCCTAATAATCTGCAGAAGGGAAAATTGCTGGACTGCTGTAAGAGTCTGTGTGCCCCTTGGAGTACTGGTGTCCGCAGCTATGCTGGCAGCAGTCTGAACTGTTAGGCACCAAGCTGAGCTTGCATGGCAACAAGCATGGATCTAATGACCTAAGTCTGGCTTCCATTGCAGCACTGAGATGTTGGGTGGCTTCTGTGTGTGCTGCAATGGAAGCTGAGACATCAGCCACGATTGGGTCTGCAAGAGCTGTCATGGACTTGGCCACTATTTCCACACTGGAAAGGAAGCCTTGTGCCAAGTTGGAGCTGAACTCCTCCATGCACCTTAACAGTGCCATGCTCCTTAACAGTGACAAGAAGCTCTGTGGCAGGCCTGCCAATACACCAAGCAGCTTGGTGTACATGCCCATCAGCATTCTCCTATATGCTGCCTCACCAAAGTCCTTATCTGAGTCCTCTACAACAGAATTCATTTGCAATTTTACTTTCAGGTGAGCTGGCCGATGAACTATCCTTTCCTCCTGGCCACAGACTCATCATGTGCCAATCCCAACTCTGCCCTGTAAGGTACGCGCAGTGCCAGTATCTGAACTGGTGGCCGTGAGTATCAGATCAAGCGATGGTGCTTCTTCATCAGAAATCTAGTGTAGCTCTCGCTCTCATGCTGCGGCTACACTGGCTGGCTCGGTGACAAATCTTGGATATCTGAAAGCAGAAAGGCAGAAGTGGAGGGTTGGGGTGAGGGAAGGGGGGTGGAGTCACATACAAGAAGTCCATGATCACACCATTTGCATGATGTTGACTTTTCTACGCATTCAGTAAACCAAATTGTTCATTTTTACTTGATATCTTGAAAATTACTGTGATCAGCGTTATCGTAAAAATGCTTACATTCATATCAAATTTTATTCTGCCCTATTTTAACAGAGGCATTAATCCATTTAAGACTAAAAGAAGAATGTCTCTGTTAAAATAGAGGTGAAATGAATTTGATATGAACAGGCTAAAGCTTTGTACAATAAAATTATTCAAAATGATTTACAAGCTGTAATACCTGATTTTTGCTAACTGCAGCATATATTAAATATATTTCAGATGTTGAAGCGCTTCAGGAAGTTAGGAATATGGCGGCTAACATACAGCCTATACACCATGGAACTTACCATGCCAAAGAAGGTATATTTTCACTGTTACACGTTTCATTCTCTGATTTTTATAATGTTTAAAATGAATAAGTGATTTATTTTCATCGAGTGCATTTCAAACATAAACTGTAACCTTGGAGACAATTTTTTTTTATTTCCAAAATATACTTTATTCATAAAAAACTGTAAAAAAATACATTACAAAACAGATCAAAAAGCACAAAGTCAAAAAATACAAGGAGTGCCAAAGAGATCAGTTTCCTTCAATACAGGAGTGAGTTGCCTCACAACCCTTCCATTTCATTTTACATGCTATGTACATTTTACAGCAAACCAAATATTTTCTGGATACAGTTGAGGTGTTTTTCATTGGTCCAGCCCCTCAGTTCACCTTGGTGGGGGGTACCTTACACAGTGGTCTTTCCCCATTGAGCCTTTGCCACGGCTGCCCCAAGCTTTAGTGCATCCCTCAGCACGTAGTCCTGGACCTTGGAGACAAATGTATACTACTAAGCTATTTTGAAGGGTTTGAACCACTGTATACAATTTATTTTTATAAAATAGTGTCAAGTAACACTCCTTTTAAGTGAATGTAGTTTGGACAGACTGACTGGGATTTTACAGAGCTCCCAACGTCAGGCTCCGTGGTAGGCGGGGCCAGACAATCATTCCAGCAGCAGCCCACCATGGATCCCAATGCCAGGAGGGCCGGCCCGATCTTGCAGCTGGGTGACAGGACCCAGATTAAAATACTCAAATTACCACAATGCATGCATTTGAATATAATTGACTCCAATCTTATCGTCGGGCGCTCTTCTGAATGGCGGCTGAAACTCGTGCCTTCATTTTGCCGTCTGGGGAAAGCAGGTGCCGCAGTGGTGGGGAAGGGGGGAAAATTAAGGTTTTTAGTGCTGGGGTGAGGGGTTGATGGGGTCAGATTTTCAACATTAGTGTAGGGGATGATGGAAAGGGTGACCTCTGCACTTTTGTTCAGTTTGTGGGGGGGAAGGTCAAGTGTGGACAGTAAGCGTTTTGAGGGGGACAGGGTAAATAATGAACTTTATTGTTATTTGCAGGGTGGGAAAGGGGCGGCAGATTTTTGATCTGAACGTGGGTCGGTGGGGTTTAACCTTAAACATGTAAATTATCCGGCTGCCCTTTCATAATTGCGCCAGCGCCTGTGCACAGGCAGCTGATGCCATTGCCAGCGTCGGAGAGCCTGCCCCCTCTACGTGATTGGGATGGGGTGGCCCAACTGGGCCATTAGCGTGGGCCGCTGTGAGGAAGATCGCAGCAATTTGGCAGTGTGCAGTCCGCACATGTGGGCCACCATCTTTTTCGCCCGCCGCTGTGAGCGGCTGTGGGTGCTTAAAATCTGACCCACTGTTTTCTTGTTTCAGTTCTATTTTATGTGTTGCTGACAGTTTAGGCAGTGACTGAAATGAGCCTTCAAGCACAAAGATTTACAGAAAGCTACTTTCACCAACAAAATTCTAATTTGTGGCGAAACATTGGAAGTCATATTTGAGGTAGCACACATAAGGATTCACAATTTTCTATATTTAATATAGCCATGTTAAAGTAAATGAATGCATTTTGATAATGTTCCACAAACAATTAACTAACCTTTGAAGTAGCATTCCTTGTGGAAAAAGGCTGCATTTGCTGACAACACAACCACTGGCACATGCACAAATACAGCCTCATTGACTGAAACATCATTATCTGCGACATCTCAGGCAGCTGCCAGTAATAAAGATGGTGCTGCTCAATTTATCACAAAAAACAAATTAATCCCAAATTCCCTCAATGGCTGCGATCGCTGCCTCCATCCCACCCCCAGCAGTACCCCGCTCTCTCCTGCCATTGCGCTTCTTTCTGCTGCACCCTCCCACACCTGTCTTCTCGTCGCTCACTCCCCGTCTTGCAGTTGCTAACCCTCAGCCACCCACTTCCGCCCTTGCCGCTTCCTTGCCTCATCACAGCCACTCACTCCCCACTTCGACCCACCTCCAGCCACTCACTCCAGGCCTCACCACTTCCCTCCTCTCGGCCACTCGCTCCTGTGTCGCACCACTACCCCTCAGCCGCTCGCTCCCCACCTTGTGCTTCGGCGGCTTGTTACCCACCGCTTCTTCGGGCGGAACAGCGGGGAGTGATTGGCCACGGGGGGTAGGGGGCAACGAGGCTGGCTGGCAGTGGGTGAGGGGGGTGTGCGGCGAAGCCTGGAGCAAGCAGCCGAGGGGGCAGATGTGCGCGGCCTGGAGCGAGCGGCCGAGCGGGGGGAAATGGCGAAGCCTGGAGTGAGTGGCTGACGGGGGGAAGTGGCGAGGCATGGAGTGAGCGGCCCAGGGGGGAATGCGGTGAGTTCTGAAGTGAGTGTCTGAGGAGGGGAAGCGACGAGGCCTGGAGCGAGTGGCCGAGGGTGGGGGGCGGGGGGGTGCGGTGTTGGGTAAGCGAGCGGCTGGCGGTGGGTGGGGGGATGGGAAGTGGCGAGGGTGGGAGTGAGTGGCTGATGGGGGGGAACCTGCGATGAAGCAGGGATGACAGGAGGGAACGAGGTACTGTTCGGGGGAATGGAGGTGGTAATTGCGGCTATTGAGGCATCAGGACGTCATTGCGTAGTGACATCAGCATGCCTGTGCGCATTGATATTGGCGAGCTGGCAAATGTTCGCACGCACTGATGGCGCCCACATCTCATGAATTAATTTAAAAAATGAGAGGGTTAAATCATTTGGTATTCACTATTGTAGCTGCCAGTGCAGATCTGAGGGAGCTCCACTTTCACAAAAGTAGCTAAGCCTTTGCTGAAGATCCAGGGCATGTTTCAGAAACAACACAGTTTGCTCTTGATAATTACTTCAGCCACACTAATTTCCAATATGGCTCCTTTCTCGATCTCATGGACATTTGCTGGTTTTGCTCTGCTTCCATTAACAACCTAATGTTATACATCACCTTTAATACTGAAAATGCCCCAAGCCACTTCACAGATAGTGATTGGGAATAGACTATCCCCACATAGTCACAGCTAACATTATATGGGAAAATAGGCAGCAGCAACACATGAAAATCTCCCTCCCATGTAAGCGGGACTGAATCTTAGTCTTCAGCTTGGCTCCATTTCAGTTACCCATTGGTAGATGATAGTCATTCAGGTGCAAAAGACTTTCTTTTGTGAATTCCTCGTTTTCCACAACATCTGTAATTTTAATGCTGCACTGCAAGTGTATGATCCCCAAGGTACGGACCTTGAACAGTGTTATTCCTTAGCAAGAGAACTTACTTTACACCATCCCTTGGTTATATCTTAAAGGTGAACTATGATTTTGGAAGCAAACTAGTCTCTAAGATCTCTGGCAGGTAGGGGTACTAGTAGCCACTGCCTCTCCTCCTCCTCCTTTGCCTTCCTGCTCCTTCTCCAGCACTTGTTATTGCCCAGGTGGTGGTAAAGACTCGTCTCTGATGATGGCATAGTTGTGCAGCATACAACAGACAACCACAAATCTGGATACCTGCTTTGGAGTGCTCAAAGCTCCTCTGGAATGATCCTGGCAGTGGAAACATTGTTTGAGCATGCCGATAGTTTGCTCGATGTTGTGCCTTGTGACAGCATGGCTCTCATTCTATACCTGTTCTACAGCAGTGTGTGGGTTTCTGATAAGTTGTCATGAGCTGTGTCTGGAGGCCCAATAGCCAGCCTGTAACTTGATAGCTTGGTTTCAATAAATGTGTCATGGAGGACTAGCACATGATGAAAGAGCAATGACAACTGCTACTTTTACTCAAGATTTGCACAAAATGCTCCGTTGCATGTGACTTTCTCAATGGAAATATCTTTACTTTGACATTGTGGAGGTTGAAGGCATGGAAGAGGCTAGGCTGGAAGCTTATAGAGTCATGCATCATTGGCATACCTGTTTCTTACACGTAGACATTCACTCACCAGGGGTTACCTACCAAGAATGTCCTGAATGAGTTTATAGCCATTTGGCAGACTACTAATTGACTTATGAGAGGAGTCATAGATTTTCAGGGCCTTGTTATCCAGTGAGCTTACATCCAGGAAATGCTCCATTTTGCATATGACCATGAACCTCCCAACCACTTTGAGTAAGAGCTTCAAATGTCCATCCCAGGTTTGTCCACAGTCCAAAAAAATGGAGCAGGTCTGAAATTCAGTAAGAATCTAGCAAAACTGAATTTTGTCAGATATCCCAGCTGCTATCGCCCTGTTTGTGCACCAAATCAAGTTGATATCATCATTAAAATTGACTACAATGGGTTTGAACTGTATCATGACTGGACTTGTTGCAAAGATGCTTTCTCTGGTCAATGGTTGGTGAAAGGTAAGCATTTTTTAAAAAAGGATGGGCTTTCCTCTAACATTTCGAGAGACACAATTTAGCTGATACCTTTTGAAGAATAGTGTTGTATTAAAATATTGTCGTGTTTTACCCTAAATTATTAGCATTAGTATGTCAGTAGAGCCCTTTGTAAGTAACATAACAAAAAGAGAGAGCTCAAATGTTAGATTGCAGCAGAGATGTGAAGAATTATATCGTGCAGTATAAAAGTGCCCATTGTCCTGCACATATAACTAATTTCCTCTTTTTTGTGCTAGATGAATCGCCTGCTGAAGAAGGTGAGGGATAACAGTTGTTTGAGAATGAATTATGTTTCAACTTCAATAACTTATCATCACTATCAAACAGTCCGACGTCAATTTTAGCAGGGGTTATATGTAGGGTAAAGCTCCCTTTATGTTGTGTTTTTATGTTGGAACAGAATATTCGACTGCATAAGTGTGACACATGCGAGCCAGGCATGTGGTCTTCGGAGATAAGGCTGAAAACTTAGTGGTGAACTTTACAGTTTTGTGCTATAGATGCATACTTACAAAAGATTTATTATTTTTGCCTGACCTTCCTGTTTTTTATTCTTTTATGGGATGTGGGCATTGCTGGCAGGCCAGCATTTGTTGCCAATCCCTAACTACCCTTGAACTGAGTGGCTTAGGCCATTTCAGAGGGGTGTTAAGAGTCAGCCATATAACCCCTCTGTGGATCGGGAGTCACATGTAGGCCAGGACGACAGATTTCCTTCCCTAAACAACATGAGTGAACCAAATGTTTTTTTTACAACAATTGGTAATAGTTTCCTGGTGCCATGTCTGAGACTAACTTTCAATTCCAGATTTTTTTTTTACTAATTAATTGAATTTAAACTCTACCAGCTGCTGTGGTGGAATTCGGACCCATATCACTAGGGTATTAGCCTGGGCCAGTTGATTACTAGTCCAGTGACATTACCATGGCACCACTGTCTCCCCTATTTAAGATTATCACAGCTGTTACCGAAAGGATATTTAATTGGTCAGAGCGATATTCAGACTTCGATGTCAAAGGCTGAATGATCAGTTATCTAGTTTGCTATGACATCTGGACTGCCTACCTGCTAAGCCAGTTAAAGCAATAACTGATCTCAGTCATAATGACATTAAGATATCTATCAAGGGACTTAGTGTCCCTGAACTCAGAAAGGGGAAAATTGACCAGTGTTTGCCCCTCTTCATTGCCATTCGATGACACACTGCTAGAGGTACATATGGCTAGAAGTTGGTATCAAATTTGACTCTGATATCTTTACGGACATATGAAATAGGAGCAGGAGTCGGCCATTCAGCCGCTTCGAGCCTGCTCTGCCATTTAATAAGATCATGGCTGATCTAATTGTGGCCTCAACTCCACTTTTCCACTTATCCCCGATACCGTTTGACTCCCTTGTTAGTCAAGAATTTATCTACCTCTGCTTTAAAAATATTCAATAATCCTGCCTCCATCTGGGGAAGAGAGTTCCAAAGACTCGCAATCATCTGAGAGAAAAACATTTTTCCTCATCTCGTCTTTAATGGGCGACCCCTTATTTTTAAACTGTGTCCCCTAGTTATAGTCTGTCTCATAAGGGGAAAACATCCTTTCACCATTCACCCTGTCAAACCCCCACAGGATCTTATATGTTTCAATAAGATCACCTCTCATTCTTCTAAACTCCAATGGATACAGACCCAACCTGTCCATGTTTTCTTCATAAGATAACACCCCCATCCCAAGTATCAGTTGAGTGAACCTTCTCTAAATTGCCTCTAACATATTTATTTCCTTTCTTAAATAAGGAGACCAAAACTGTACACAGTATTCCAGATGTGGTCTCACCAATATCCTATTCAACTATAGCAAATGATCCCTACTTTTATATTCAATTCCTCTTGCAATAAACAACAACATTCCTTTTGCCTTCCTGATCACTTCCTGTATCTGCATACCAACCTTTTGTGATTCATGTACCAGGACGCCCAGATCTCACTGTACCTCAGAATTCTGCACTCTCTCTCCATTTAAAAAAATGCTGCTTTACTATTCTTCTTGCCAAAGTGGATAAGTTCACATTTTCCCAGATTATACTCCATTTGCCAATTTTTTGCGCACTGACTTACCCTATCTATACCCCTTTGCAGACTCCTTGTGTCCTCTTCACAATTTACTTTCCTACCTATCTTTGTGTGATCAGCAAATTTAGCAACCATACATTCAGTCCCTTCATCCAAGTCATTGATATAAACTGTAAATAGTTGAGGTCCCAGCACTGATCCCTTTGGCACACCACTTGTCACATCTTGCCAGCCCGAACATGGCCCATTTATGGCTACTCTCTGTTTCCTGTTAGCTAACAATCCTCTATCCATGCTAATATGTTACCTCCAATGCCATGAGCTCGTATTTTGCTTAGTAACCTTTAATGCAGCAACTTGTCAAATGCCTTCTGGAAATCTAAGTAAAGCACATCCACAGGTTCCCCTTTATCCACATTGTTTGTTACTTCTGCAAAGAACTCCAATAAATTAATCAGACATGATTTCCCTTGCATAAAACCATGTTGACTCTGCCAGATTGCATTGAGATTTTCTATTTGCCCCACTACAACCTCCTTAATAATAGCATTTCTCCTATGATAGATGTGAAGCTACTGACCTATGGTTTCCTGCTTTCTGTCTCCCTCCTTGAATAAAGAAGTCACATTCATTATTTTCCAAGGGACCTTTCCAGAATCCTGGGAATTTTGGAAAATTAAAACAGATGCATCTACTATCTCAGCAGCCACTTCTTTTAAGACCCGAGGATGAAGTCCATCAGGACTTTGTTTTTTTTTGATTTTGCACATTCACTTTGATTTTTGGTTCAATAATTTTTCAGTATCCCTTCCCTGGTGATTGTAACTATTTTAAATTCCTCCCACCCTTTCACCTGATTCACAATTATTTCTGGGATGTTATTTGTATCCTCTACAGTGAAGACAGATCCACAGTATCTGTTCAATTCATCCACCATCATTTTATTTTCTATTACTAATTCATCAGACTCACTCTCTAGAGGGCCAACGCTCACTTCACTTACTCTTTTCCTTTTTAAATACCTGTAGAAACTCTTACTATCTGTTTTTATGTTACTAGCTAGCTTTCTCTCGTACTTTAATTTCTCCCTCCTTATTAATCTTTTATTCATTCTTTGCTAATCTTTATATTCTCCCTAATCTTCTGACCTGCCACTCATCTTTGCAAATTGTGTGCTTTTTCTTTCAATTTAATACTATATTTAACTTCCTGAGTTAGCCACTTCCTGAGCCTCCTTCTCTTGGAGTCTTTCTTTCTCATCGGAATGTATCTTTTCTGAGTATTCTGAAGTATGTCCTTAAATGTATGCCATTGCATCTCTACTGACCTATCCCTTAACCTAATTTGCCAGTTTACTTTAGCCAGCTTTGCCTTCATGCCCTCATAATTGCCCTAATTTAAGTGTAAAGCGCCAGTCTTAGATTTGTCCTTCCCTCCCTCAAACTGAGTGTGAAATTCGATCAGATTATGATCACTGCTACCTAGGGGCGCCTTCACAATGACGTCATTCATTAATTCTGTCTCATTGCACAGTACCAGATCCAGTATAGCCTGCTCCAAGAAACTGTCCCGAAAATACTCTATGAACACATCATCCAGGCTACCTTTGCCAATCTGATTCATCCAGCCTATATGTAAATGAAAATTACCCATGACTATCATCGTACCTTTCTCACAAGCCCCCATTAATTCATCCTGTAAACCCTGTCCTACAGTGTGGTTACTGTTACTGTAACCCACTCCCACAAGTTACTTCTTACCTTTACTATTTCACATCTCTACCCAAACGGATTCTACATATTGATCTCCAGAACCAAGGTCATCTATTTCTATTGTACCGATGTCATCCTTAATTAACAGAGCTATCCCTCTACCTTTTCCTAGTTTCCTGTCCTTCCTAAATGTCATGTACCCTTGAATATTCAGCCCTTGGCTATAAGATCATTCATATTAATTACTGTTTGCGCTATCAATTATCTGCTTTGTTATGATTGCTATGTGCATTCAGATTCAGAGCCTTTAATTCTGTCTATTTACTATTTTTGTAACCGCTAGTCTTATCTGCTGGTGTACTCTTAGGTTTGTACACTCTATCCCTTCCTGCCACACTCTGATCATCATTTCCCTTATTGCTACCTTGCTCTCTTGCCTTGCCTTCTCTACGTAAGCTATTACATCTCAATCCTGATCCCTCGCCCCCACTATTTAGTTTAAAGCCCTCTCTAGCGCCATAGTTATACAATCCACTAGAACACTGGTCCCAGCACAGTTCAGGTGAAGACCGTCCCAATGGTACAGCTCCCACTTTTCCCAGTACTGGTGCCCGTGCCCCACGAATCAAAACCCATTTCTCCCACACCAATTTTTGAGCCACTAGGGTTCTAGGGTTAAATAGCTTGCTGACACTCATTAAACACTGGCATCAGGAGTGACCACTTGAGTGGAGTATCAGAACACAACTGGCACCTGTAAAACTATAGACTAGCAAATGTCCTTGCTTTGTCATAGAAATTACAGTGCAGTGAGATTTACCTTACAGGATGTTGACCTTACAGAATCTTAAATCTCAGGAATAAGGTGATTTAGTTAGGATGCACAGTCCACACCTGGAGACACACTCTAGAGGTACACACCCTGAAGAAATATTGGCAGATAAGTGGGTCCCAGCCACTGCAATCAGGGGAAGCAAAAGAAAGTGAAAAATTGCTTTGTTTCTTTAGGTGTTAATGAACCAAAGAGCATTAAAAGATAATCGATCCCCTCCATGATTGATTACCTTTGCGTCTTGCCTTTTTTCAGGCCGTCCCTAAAATCTGTTTTTTTTATTTGTTCATGGGATGTGAGTGTCACTGGCTAGGCCAGCATATATTGCCCATCCTTAATTGCCATTGAAGTGAGTGGCTTGAGAGGCCATTTCAGAGGGCATTTAAGAGTCAACTACATTGCTGTTGGTCTGGAGTCACATGTAGACCAGAACAGGTGTGGACAGCAGATTTCCTTCCCTAAAGGACATTAGTGAATCAGATAGGTTTTTACAACAATCAACAATGGTTTCATGGTCGCCATTAGACCAGCTGTTTTTAAAATTCCAGATTTATTAATTGAGTTCAAATTTCACCATCTGCCACGGTGGGATTCAAACCCATGCCCCCAGAGCATTAGCCTGGGGGTCTGGATTACAAGTCCAGTGACACTACCACTACATCACTGCCTCCCACACTGTTACAGTGTGTGCTGGCTAAAATTTATGACATAGCCCAGAAATTACCCCAACACTCCCCCAAAGTTTCTACCAGCTGTGAAAATTTAAAACTGTGGAAAAAGGCAGGAACTCAGTGAATTTTGGTTCCACTCCACATTCCTGCCACCAGTGGGCATTCTGCCTTTATTGCATCCTCTGCCACCCCAGGAATTGTGGACTTAACAGCTTTAAGAGTGAAGGAGACAATAATAACTGGGATAGTTTTAGTGTGAAAGGAATTGAGGGAGCAGAATTCGAGGTGCATTCAGGAGAACTTCTTTGCCCAGTATGTAGCAAGTCCAACAAGAGAGGGCTTAGTTTTAGACTTAGTTTTAGGAAATGAAGATGGGCAGGTTGAAGGAGTGGCAGTGGGAGAGCAATTTGGTGGTAGTGATCATAATTAAGTCAGTTTTAACATAATTATGGAAAAGGACAGAGATAGAACAGGAGTTAGAGTTCTCAACTGGGGCAAAGCCAATTTTACTAAACTGAGGAGTGATTTAGTGAAAGTGGACTGGAAACAGCTACTTGAAGGTAAACCAGTGTCAGAACAGTGGGAGGCATTCAAAGAGGAAATTCAAGAGGTTCAGGGTAAACAAGTTCCCACAAAGAAAAAGGGTGAGGCGGCCAAATCTACAGCTCCATTGATGTCAAGGAGCCTACAGGGTAAGATAAGGCAGAAAGGGAAAGCTTATGTCTGACACCGAGAACTCAATACTACGGAAAGCCGAGAGGAGTATAGAAAGTGGAGGGGTGAAATCAAAAAGGAAATTAGGAAAGCAAAGAGAGGGCATGAAAGAATATTGGCAAGCAAAATCAAGGTGAACCCAAAGAGGTTTTATCAATATATTAAGAGTAAGAGGATAACTAAGGAGAGAGTAGGGCCCATAAAAGACCAAAAAGGTAACTTATCTGTAGGAGCGTAAGATATTGGTATGGTTCTTAATAAATACTTTGCATCTGTCTTCACAAAAGAGGGGAACAGTGCAGATATTGTAGTTAAGGAGAAAGAGTGTGAAGTATTGGATGTGATAAACATAGGGAGAGAGGAAGTATTAATGGGATTAGCATCCTTGAAAGTTGATAAATAACCAGGGCCAGATGAAATGTATCCTAGTCTATTAAAAGAAGCAAGAGAGGGAATAGCAGAGGGTCTGACCATCATTTTCCAGTCCTCACTGGATACAGGTGTGAAGCCAGCGGATATGAGAATTGCTAACGTTGTACCTCTGTTTAAAAAGGGAGCGAAGGATAGACCGAATAATTACAGGCCAATCAGTCTAACCTCAATAGTGGGCAAATTATTGGAATCTATTCTGAGTTTGCAGATGACACCAAAATTGGTGGTATAGTGGACAGTGAAGAAGGTTGTCTAAGGTTACAACAGGATATAGATCAACTGGGAAAGTGAGTAAGGGATTGGCAAATGGAATTTAATGCAGACAAGTGTGAAGTGATGCATTTTGGGAAGTTAAACCGGGTCAGGACATATACAGTGAATGGCAGGGCCCTGGGGAGTGTTGTTGAGCAGAGAGACCTTGGGGTGCAAGTACATAGTTCCCTGAAAGTGGCAACACAGGTAGACAGGGTGGTGAAGAAGGCGTATGGCATGCTTGTCTTCATCGGCCGAGGCATTGAGTACAAGAGTTGGGACGTCATGTTACAGTTGTACATAACGTTGGTTAGGCCGCACTTGGAGTACTGTGTGCAGTTCTGGTCGCTGCACTACAGGAAAGATGTGATTAAGCTAGAGAGGGTGCAGAAAAGATTCACAAGGATGTTGCCTGGTTTGGAGGGCTTGAGTTATAAAGAGAGATTTGGATAGGCTGGGTCTGTTTTCCCTGGAGCGAAGGAGGCTGAGAGGGGACATGATAGAGGTATATAAAATTATGAGAAGCATAGATAGGGTAGATAGCCAGAGTCTGTTTCCCATGGTAGGGGTGACTAAAACTAGAGGGCATAGATTTAAGGTGAGAGGGAGGAGGTTTAAAGGGGATCAAAGGGGTAAATTTTTCACACAAAGAATAGTGGGTATCTGGAATGAGCTGCCAGAGGAGGTGTTGGAGGCAGGAACAGTAGCAACATTTAAGAGGCATCTGGACAAGTACATGAATGAGCAAGGCAGAGAGGGATATGGAATTAATGCAGGCAGGTGGGCTTAGTATAGATAGGCATTATGGTCGGCATGGACGCGGTGGGCCGAAGGGCCTGTTTCTATGATGTACAACTCTATGACTTGATGAGACAGGATAAACTGTCACTTAGACTTGATCGAATTTTTTGAAGAAGTAACAAGGAAGATAGATGAGGGTAGTGCAGTTGATGTGGTCTACATGGATTTTAACAAGGCTTTTGACAAGGTCTCACATGGCAGGCTGGTTAAAAAAATAAAATCCCAAGGGATCCAGGGAAATGCAGCAGTGTGGATACAACATTGGCTCAGTGTTGACGGCTGTTTTAGTGACTGGAGGGCTCTTTCCAGTGTCATTCCGCATGGCTCAGTATTGGGTCCCTTGCTTTTTGTGGTGTATATTAACGATTTGGATGTAAACGTAGGGGGCATGATCAAGAAGCTTGCGGACGACACAAAGATTGGTTGTGTGGTAGATAGTGAGGAGGATAGCTGTATGCTGCAGGAAGATACTGATGGTCTGGTCAGATGGGCAGAAAAGTGGCAAATGGAATTCAACTTGGAGAAGTGTGAGGTGATGCATTTGGGGAGGTCAAACAAGGCAAAGGAATACACAATCAATGGGAAAATACTGAGAAGTGTAGAGGAAGTAAGGGACCTGGGAGTGAATGTCCACAGATCCGTGAAGGTAGCGGGACAGGTCGGTAAGGTGGTGAAGAAGGCATATGGAATCCTTTCCTTTATTAGCCGAGGTATAGAATATAAGAGCAGGGAAGTTATGCTGGAGCAGTATAACTCATTGGTTAGGCCACAACTTGAGTTCTGTGTGCAGTTCTGGTCACCTTATTACAGAAAGGATGTAATTGCACGAGAGAGGGTACAGAGGAGATTTACTAGGATGTTGCCAGGACTGGAAAAATGCAGCTATGAAAGGTACAGCGATAATTATGGGGGAGTTTAACCGACATATAGACTGGAAAAATCAGATGGGCAGAGGCAGCCTAGATGTGGCGGACATAGAATGTTTTCGGGATAATTTCTTGGAACAATACGTTCTGGCGCCAACCAGAGAGCAGGCTATACTAGACCTGGTATTGTGCAACGAGATAAAATTAATTAATGACTTCATAGTTAAGGTGCCCCGAGGTAGCAGCGATTGTAATATGATTAAATTTTACATTCAGTTTGAGGGAGAGAAGAATGGGTCCAAGACTAGTATTTTAAACTTAAATAAGGGCAATTATGAGGGCAAGTAAGAGTTTCTATAGATATTTTAAAAAGAAAAGAGTTAACAAAATGAGCATTGGTCCCATAGAAAGTGAGTCTGGGGAATTAATAATGGATAATAAGGAGTTGGCAGATGAATTGAACAGATATTTTGCATCAGTCTTCACTATTGAGGATACAATATCAGCTGTAAGTCAGGAAATGGAAGGGAGAGAGGAACTCAAGAAAATTACAATCACCAGGGAAGTGCTACTGAACAAATTGTTGGAGCTGCTGGCTGACAAGTCCCTAGTTCCTGATGGACTTCATCCTAGGGTGTTAAAAGAAGTGGCTAGTGAGATAGTTGATGCGTTAGTTTTAATTTTCCAAAATTCCCTAGATTCGGGGAAAGTTCTGTTAGATTGGAAAATAGCAAATGTAACTCCTTTATTCAAAAAGGGAGGGCGACAGAAAGCAGGAAACTACAGGCCAGTTAGCTTAACATCTGTCTTAGGGAAAATGTTTGAATCTATTATTAAAGATGTTCTAGCAGGGCATTCAGAAAAATTCAAGGTAATCAGGTCGAATCAACATGGTTTTGTGAAAGGGAAATCATGTTTAACCAATTTATTGGAGTTCTTTGAGGGAGTTACATGTGCTGTGGACAAAGGGGAACTGATGGATGTATTGAACTTTGATTTCCAGAAGGCATTTGATAAGGTTCCATATCAAAGGTTATTGCAGAAAATAAAAGCTCATGGTGTGGGCAGTAACATGGATAGAAGATTGGCTAGCTAACAGGAAACAGAGTTGGCATAAATGGGTCATTTTCTGGTTGGCAAGATGTAATGAGTGGCGTTCCACAGGGATCAGTGCTGGGATCTCAACTTTTTACAATTTATATAAATGATTAAGATGAAGGGACCGAAGGTATGGTTGCTAAGTTTGCTGATGCCACAAAGATAGGTAGGAAAGTAACTTGTGAAGATGACATAAGGGTGCTACAAAGGGATATAGATGGGTTAAGTGAGTGGGCAAAGACCTGGCAAATGAAGTATAATGTGGAAAAGTGTGAAATTGTCCACGTTGGCAGGAAGAATAAAAAAAGGAGCATATTATCTAAATGGTGAGAGATTGCTGAGCTCTGAGATGCAGAGGAATCTGAGTGTCCTTGTGCATGAATCACAAAAGGTTAGTATGCAGGTACAGGACGTAATTAGGAAAGCTAATAGAATGTTATCATTTATCGCGAGGGGAATTGAATACAAAAGTAGGGAGGTTATGCTTCAGCTATACAGGACATTGGTGAGACCACATCTGGAGTACTGTGTACAGTATTGGTCTCCTTATTTAAGGAAGGATGTAAATGCGTTAGAGGCAGTACAGAGAAGGTTTACTAGACTAATACCTGGAATGGGCGGGCTGTCTTACGAAGATAGATTGGACAGGCTAAGCTTGTATCCGCTGGAATTTTGAAGAGTAAGAGGCGACTTGATCGAAACATTTAAGATCCTGAGGGGTCTTGGAAAAGATGTTTCCCCTTGTGGGAGAATCGAGAACTAAGGGTCACTGTTTAAAAATAAGGGGTTGCGCACTTAAGACAGAGATAAGGAGAAATCTTTTCTCTCAGAGGGTCATGAGTCTTTGGAATTCTCTTCCTCAAAAGGCAGAGTCTTTGAATATTTTTATTTTTAAGGCAAAGTTAGATAGATTCTTTATAACCAAGTGGTGGAAGGTTATCGGGGATATTTTATTTAATTCATTCGTAGGATGTGGGCGACGCTGGCAAGGCCAGCATTTATTGCCCATCCCTAATTGCCCTTGAGAAGGTGGTGGTCAGCTGCTTTCTTGAACCACTGCAGTCCATTTGGGGTAGGTATACTCACAGTACTGTTAGGAAGGGAGTTCCAGGATTTTGACCCAGCGACAGTGAAGGAACGGCGATATAGTTCCAAGTCAGGATGGTGTGTGACTTGGAGGGGAACTTGCAGGTGGTGGTGTTCCCATGTATTTGCTGCCCTTGTCCTTCTAGTTGGTAGAGGTCGCGGGTTTGGAAGGTGCTGTCTGAGGAGCCTTGGTGCATTGCTGCAGTGCATCTTGTAGATGGTACACACTGCTGCCACTGTGCGTCGGTGGTGGAGGAGGGAGTGAATGTTTGTAGATGGGGTGCCAATCAAGCGGGCTGCTTTGTCCTGGATGGTGTCGAGCTTCTTGAGTGTTGTTGGAGCTGCACCCATCCAGGCAAGTGGAGAGTATTCCATCACACTCCTGACTTGTGCCTTGTAGATGGTGGACGGGCTTTGGGGAGTCAGGAGGTGAGTTACTCGCCTCAGGATTCCAAGCCTCTGACCTGCTCTTGTAGCCACGGTATTTATATGGCTACTCCAGTTCAGTTTCTGGTCAATGGTAGCCCCTAGGATGGTGATAATGGGGGATTCAGCGATGGTAATGCTGTTGAATGTCATGGGGAGATAGTTAGATTCTCTCTTCTTGGAGATGGTCATTGCCTGGCACTTGTGTGGCGCGAATGTTACTTGCCACTTATCAGCCCAAGCCTGGATATTTTCCAGGTCTTGCTGCATTTCAACACAGACTGCTTCACTATCTGAGGAGTCACGAATGGTGCTGAACATTGTGCAATCATCAGCGAACATCCCCACTTCTGACCTTATGATTGAAGGAAGGCCATTGATGAAGCAGCTGAAGATGGTTGGGCCGAGGACACCACCCTGAGGAACTCCTGCAGTGATGTCCTGGAGCTCAGATGATTGACCTCCAACAACCGCAACCATCTTCCTTTGCGCTAGGTGTGACTCCAGCCAGCAGAGGGTTTTCCCCCTGATTCCCATTGACTTCAGTTTTGCTAGGGCTCCTTGATGCCATACTCGGTCAAATGCTGCCTTGATGTCAAGGGTAGTCACTCTCACCTCACTTCTTGCGTTCAGCTCTTTTGTCCATGTCTGAACCAAGGCTGTAATGAGGTCAGGAGCTGAGTGTCCCTGGCAGAACCCAAACTGAGTGTCACTGAGCAGGTTATTGCTCAGCAAGTGCCGCTTGATGGCACTGTTGATGACACGTTCCATCACTTTACTGATGATTGAGAGTAGGCTGATGGGGCGATAATTGTCCAGGTTGGACTTGTCCTGCTTTTTGTGTACAGGACATACCTGGGCAATTTACCACATTGCAGGGTAGATGCCAGTGTTGTAGCTGTACTGGAACAGCTTGGCTAGGGGCGCGTCAAGTACTGGAGCACAGGCCTTCAGTACTATTGCCGGAATATTGTCAGGGCCCATAGCTTTTGCAGTATCCAGTGCCTTCAGTCGTTTCTTGATATCACGCGGAGTGAATCGAACTGGCTTAATACTGGCATCTGTGATGCCGGCGGTCTTCAGGAGGAGGTCGAGATGGATCATCAACTCGGCACTTCTGGCTGAAGATTGTTGCAAATGCTTCAGCCTTATCTTTCGCACTGATGTGCTGGGCTCCCCCATCATTGAGAATGAGGATATTTGTGGAGCCACCTCCTCCAGTTAGTTGTTTAATTGTCCACCACCATTCACGGCTGGATGTGGCAGGACTGCAGAGCTTAGATCTGATTCATTAGTTATGGGATCACTTAGCTCTGTCTATCGCATGCTGCTTACACAGTTTGGCATGCAGATAGTCCTGTGTTGTAGCTTCACCAGGTTGACACCTCATTTTGAGGTATGCCTGGTGCTGCTCCTGGCATGCCCTCCTGCACTCTTCATTGAACCAGGGTTGGTCTCTTGGCTTGATGGTAATGGTAGAGTGGGGGATATGCCGGGCCATGAAGTTACAGATTGTGGTTGAGTACAATTCTGCTGCTGCTGATGGCCCACAGCCCCTCATGGATGCCCAGTTTTGCATTGCTAGATCTGTTCGAAATCTATCCCATTTAGCACGGTGATGGTGCCACACAACACAATGGATGGTATCCTCAATGTGAAGGTGGGACTTCATCTCCACAAGGACTGTGCGGTGGTCACTCCTACCTATACAGTCATGGACAGAAGCATCTGCAGCAGGCAGATTGGTGAGGACGAGGTCAGGTATGTTTTTCCCTCATGTTGGTTCCCCCACAACCTGCCGCAGACCCAGTCTAGCAGCTACGTCCTTCAGGACTCGGCCAGCTCGGTGGTGCTACCGAGCCACTCTTGGTGATGGACATTGAAGTCCCCCACCCAGAGTACATTTTGTGCCCTTGCCACCCTCAGTGCTTCCTCCAAGTGGTGTTCAACATGGTGGACTACTGAGTCATCAACTGAGGGAGGGTGGTAGGTGGTAATCAGTTGGAGGTTACCTTGCCCATGTTTGACCTGATGCCATGAGACTGCATGGGTCTGGACCCGATGTTGAGGACTCCCAGGGCAACTTCCTCCCTACTATATACCACTGTGCCACCACCTCTGGTGCCTCTGTGTTGCTGGTGGGATAGGACATACCCGGGGATGGTGATGGCAGTGTCTGGGACATTGTAAGGTATAATTTCATGAGTATGACTATGTCAGGCTGTTGCTTGACTAGTCTGTGGGACAACTCTCCCAACTTTGGCACAAGCCCCCAGATGTTAGTAAGGAGGACTTTGCAGGGTCGACAGGGCTGTGTTTGCCGTTGTCATTTCCGATGCCTAGGTCGATGCCGGGTGGTCCGTCCGGTTTCATTCCTTTTTATTGACTTCGTAGCAGTTAGGTACAACTGAGTAGCTTGCTAGGCCATTTCAGAGGGCATGTAAGAGTTAACCACATTGCTGTGGGTCTGGAGTCACATGTAGGCCAAACCAGGTAAAGACAGCAGATTTCCTTCCCTAAAGGACATTAGTGAACCAGATCCGTTTTTCCAACAATCGACAATGGTTTCATGGCCATCATTAGACTAGCTTTTAATTCCAGATTTATTAATTAAATTCAAATTCCACCTTCTGCCGTGGTGGGAATCGAACCCATGTCCCCAAAGAAATACCCTGGGTCTCTGGGTTACTAGTCCAGTGATAATACCACTACATCACCGCCTACCCAGCTAGGTGGAAATATGGAGTAATCAATTCAGCCATGAACTTATTGAATGGCAGAGCAAGCTCAAGGGGCTGAGTGGCCTACTCCTGCTCCTAATTCGTATGTTCGTATGAGGAAAGATTGAATAGGCTGGGGTTGTTCTCCTTGGAACAGAGAAGGCTGAGGGGAGATCTGATTGAAATTTACAAAATTTTGAGGGGCCTGGATGGAGTGGTGGTGAAGGGTCTATTCACCTTAGCAGAGAGGTCAGTGACGAGGGGGCATAGATTTAAAGTGATTGGTGGAAAAATTAGATGGGAGCTGAGGAAAAGCTTTTTCACCCAGGGGGTGGTGATGGTCTGGAACTCACTGCCTGAAAGGGTAGTTGAGGCAGAGACCCTCAACTCATTCAAAAGGAGTTTGGATATGCACCTCAAGTGCTACAAGCTGCTGGGCTACGGACCAAATGCTGGAAGACGGGATTAGAATAGGTGGATCGTTTTTTGGCTGGCACAGACATGATGGGCCAAGTGGCCTCTTTCTGTGCTTTAAACTTTCTATGATTCTATGAGAAGAAAATTAGATTGAATCAGAAGCTTTATGCAGGGACATGAACAACTATAATTCCACGGAGTTCCAATCTAGGTCCCCGTTGTAAACTCATTTCATAAATGATGAGTGAATCTACTATGGCATTACACATGTTAATTTGGAGAATATAGTGTATCATTTCCCATCTGGTGTCTTTATGTTTTTATTTCTGCGTCTGTCTTCTTCTGTCTCTGTCTTTGTCTCGCCTTTTCTGCTTCTCTCTCCCTAACTTATCTTCTTATTTATTTCTCTATCCTCCTCTGCTTCTCTGTCTTTTTCTTTTTTTTCCATTCAGGTGGGAGATGATGGGTGACATGGTGTAATGTGATAGAACTGAGCTGTCAAATACTGCAGATTACATAATCCAGAAAGGATTATAGGGAAGATCTGGTCTTTCGTAACTCCCTTCCTATCCCTTTCCCCTTCACTTGTGCTTCTCTCCACACCCTCATTCTTATTGTAATTCTTATCTCTTTACCTTTCTGTTGCCCTTCTGCTACCCACTGGCTAGCTAACTAAGATTTGTTGCAGTCCATGCATCTGGAAGAGCTATCATTGAGCAAACCGTAGGAATGTTAAAGCAACAGTTCCAGTGCTCTAACAGGTCTGGAGCCTTCCTGCAATTCAGCCCAGCCATAAGTCAATTCATCATTGTGATTTGCTGTATGCTGTTCAACTTCATATAACATAGAATACACATGAAGAACTGATGAATGAGGAGGAGACTCAGCCTTCTGAGATGGAGACACATGTGACATCGAAGATGCTGCTGGAGCTGTCAGAGCTATCCATCAAGAGCAGATTACTGAGTCCTTTAGATAATGACCCTTTAATCCCTTTACATGAACAGTCCTCTCACACATCTTTGGCATTCCCTGGAAATACATGCCCTCATCACCACAATCAACAACTAATCCATAACTGCCAAGCAGGTCATTCATCTCACCTCCAGTTCCAATTTATAATGCCATTGTACAAACACTCTCTGGACACAATGCTAATAACTTATTTCCCCATATTTCATCTGGATCTGTTCTGAATGTTTATCACCTCGAGGTTTACTCGGTGCCTGACTGCTGTGCTCTATTCCCTAATTTGGTTCTTTAATGGCATGCTCCCCATAGTTAGAGCATGGGAGGTCGATGTCTGCTGTGTTTCCATTAAAGGCCCCTCAAATGAGAGTGATAGTCGACCTCTGTGACCACAAACCTGAGGTGACCCAGCTGCAGGCTGTTCCACTTTGGTACAGTCGTACACTGTTGGACAATTGGACGATAAGTTGTCAATTGAGAAAAAGAAACCCAGGTAAACTGTGTTGGGTTTTGGGCTCAGTTTTAATCCGTTTTCAATAGAGCCATTAATTTCCAGTGGGAAAACCAATCTGATTTAAAGAAAGATTGAGCATCATATGAACAAAATCAAGTCCAAATTCTAAGATACTATTTTGGAATGCCACAAGCAAAATTCTGAAAATATTTGAAAAATTGACCAGCAAAATTCAAAAGCAGAGAATAGGTTGTTCCTCGCAAATTAGAAATATTCCAGTAATACTTTCACAGGCCCATCAGAAAAGTCAGGCACCTCTGTTGCTCTCTTGATTGATGCAAAATTTATCAACTAACCTCGCCAAAGTTTTTTTTTTCTGTTTGTCCAGTGAAAGTTGAATATTTCTTTTAAGACCTGCAGTAGCATCTAATACGCGAGCTGCCAATCACAAATGCTACTCACTCCAGCAGGTCATCCAATTCTTAACTTTGTGGAAGCCAGATACACAACTAGTTTACCGCCAAAAGTCTTGAGCAGGTTGGACATTCTGATTAGTTTATTCACATTGCATGTCTACTGAAAGTGGCATGTTCCCAAGAATAATCTTTAACAAAAAGAGTGCAAAATTACTTTCAAGTGAGGGCATGGTTGGGGTTGGCTTCTTCCCATATTGGAATAGCCTGCAAACTCTCACTTTCTAAGCTTACAAATGAAGAATTGTCATTTCTCAGGTACAAGAGGAAGGAAGAAAGAAAGAAATTGCATTTATCTTGCACCCTTCACAACTTCAGAAGGTCACAGAGCGCTTCACAGCCTTTTGAAATGTAGTTGTTGCTGTAATGTAGGGAAACACGAGAGCTGATTTATGTACAACAATGTAGGGTATTTTGAGGTTTGACGCATATAAATCAACCAAGACTGACTGTAGAATGGTTTTAAACACTCGAGATCATTTTACCTATATTAAGACACAACAGTTTTTCCAGGTAATACATGTCATACAACTAGCCCTACAGAGTACATCTCAGAAGTAAAGGTGATCAAATCCTTCTTTGCAAAATTTGGGTGGTTAATTGTTTGTCGACAGTTTCTCCTTGGATGTTGCTTTTGGCCTCCTGTAAATTACTGCAAGCTTGAATATTTTATATCTTTCCCCTGAAGCGCACAGTGGCGCAGTGGTTAGCACTGCAGCCTCACAGCTCCAGCGACCCGGGTTCAATTCTGGGTACTGCCTGTGTGGAGTTTGCAAGTTCTCCCTGTGTCTGCGTGGGTTTTCTCCAGTTGCTCCGGTTTCCTTCCACAAGCCAAAAGACTTGCAGGTTGGTAGGTAAATTGGCCATTATAAATTGCCCCTAGTATAGGTAGGTGGTAGGGAAATATAAGGACAGGTGGGGATGTGGTAGGAATATGGGATTAGTGTAGGATTAGTATAAATGGGTGGTTGATGGTCGGCACAGACTTGGTGGGCCGAAGGGCCTGTTTCAGTGCTGTATCTCTAAACTAAACTAAACATTTGTTCATCTCATTTCCCACAATCCAGCTTAATAACTGTCTTATCTGTCCCCTTATTTATCTCTCATTGTAATAAGTGTCCATGGAAAGTATAGACAGTACATTGTCATTCAAGGCAGCTTTAAGCATTAACGAGATTCAACATGCTCTCTGGCCAAGTTGGCAATTGCTACCCATAAGCCTTTGCTTCATTGGTGTTTTGATACAATAATCTGTTCCTTGGTAGGCTGTTGAGCCCAAATTAACTGTAATTTTGTTTAGATTGTACTCTGTATACACGACACAGGTTATCCTTTATTTACTGTTCACACTTTTACTCATTTATGCTCTTATACCAAGTAATCATGCTGCTAATCCCATTTCCCGGAAAGAGGCCACTCTTGCAGACTCTGCTCCATATGCCTTACTTAGTTCTCCTTAACAGCAGACACCAAAGAGTCCATAGCCGGGATTTTACCGCAGCAACAAAGTCCCGACATCAGGACCTAAAGTGGGTGGCGTGGCTGCAAGGGCAGTGGGCGGAAGTGGGAGCACGAGATTGTCAGAGCCATCTAAATAACGGCCAGCAGGTATGGGATCCGGCCAGTTAGGAGGTGAGGGCAGGAGGAAGTTCTGGGTCAGGCAAGGCTAGTCTCATCTTTAAATGGTAGCCAGCAGTATTTTTAAAGGCAACAACCCCAGAGAAAACAGCGAGGAAGTCCTGGCAACTGCAAAGGTCGTGATATAGCAAAAGGCCGAACAAGGATGGCGCCCAGCTTCTCTGATGCCTCCCTGGAGATGCTCCTCCAGGCTGCATGAACTCGGAGGGAAGTCCTATTCCCTTAGAATGGGAAGAGAAGATGGGTTAGTCAGACCAAAAATGCATCGATGAGATAGCGGAGGAGGGGAGCTGCCCTGTGGTCCCACATAAGCGGCTGCAGTATCGAAAGAGGATCAATAACGTGATGTGTTCTGGTATGGTGAGTGCAGCACATAATATTAAGCTTGCAGCCTTAAATGTGACTAAAAATGAGTATGTAAGTGGCAAAAGGGGTGCCCACCAAGTCAGCAGCAATGCCCAGGCACAGCATTGGTTGCCACATGCGTGGTAGCCTCTCTGTGGAGCACACTGGTCAGTCTGGGTTGAATCCTGCACTGCCAGTACTAAATGACTGCATGCAGGAGACATCCCTGTGGCACAATGATGGACAGTTAGGCTGCCACCAATGCAGGCATAGCACATGTCTATAATGAGCGAGTAAAAATAAAAATTTATGTGCTTGCAGGAGAAGAGCTCACAATGTGCAAGAAAGATCAGGAGTTGGAGGCAGCGCTCCATGCATGGCAAACCTGACGCCAGTGGAGGAAGAGGCATTGGAGCAGGGAGGCATGGAGGCAGGGCAGGCTACAGCTGATGGTGAGACGGGCGTGGAGCCCTGAGAGAGTAAGTCCCCTATGGATGGGGACAATAGGGTCTCTGTTGAGCACAAAGCATAGTAATCCCATCTATAATATATCAGATCAACATGGGTGCCATTTATGCTGCTTTACCCTGGACCTCAGATGAGGACCAAGACGAGCAACAGGGATATCAGCAGCTGGAGCACCCCCAGCAGCAATGGCAGCAGCAGCAGTAACCTTCTCCACACAGACCTGCTGCTCCATAAGCGTGAGGGATGAGCACATCAGTGCATCTTGCAACACAGAGTATCTAGGTAGAAGATCAGCTTCCTTGAAATATCTGAATATTAGTGCCTCAGGACACCTACTGGAAGCAGACCTGGTAGCCACACTTTGCCAGTGAAAGCCAATGTTGATTCTCGACCTCAACCCTACTTTACAGCCTTGATTCCCTTGGAGTCCAAAAATCTATCAACCTCAGCCATGAACATACTCAATGAGAGAGTATCCACCGCGCTCTGAGGTAAAGAATTCCAAAGATTCACAATCCTGAGTGAAGAAATTTCTCTTCATTCAGTCTGAAATGGCCACTCTCTTCTGAGACTATGCTCCTTTATTCTAAACTCTCCAGCCACAGGAACCTGCCTCTCAGCATCACCCTTGTCAAGCCATCTCAGAATCTTATATGTTTCATTGAGATCACTTCTCATTCAGTCTAAACTCTGGAGTTATAAGCCTATTCTACTCAACCTCTCCTCGTGGCACAACTCTCATCCCAGGAATCAATCTAGTGAATCTTTGTTGCATCCTTCTAAGGCAAATATATGCTTCCTTAGGTACAGAGACCAAAACTGTACACAGTGCTCCAGGTGTCGTCTTACCAAAGCCCTGTACAATTGAAGCAAGACTTCCTTTACTCCAAACCCCTTGTAATAAAGGCCAACATACAATTTGCCTTCCTAATTGTGTACTGCACATTATCTTCCTCTGTTTCTTGCACAAAGACACCCAAATCCCTTGGAACATCAACATTTAATCATTTCTCACCCTTTCAAAATATTCTGTTTTTAATTCTTCCTGACAAAATGAATAACCTTATATTTCCCCACATTGTAGAGTCATAGAGAGATACAGCACTGAAACAGGCCCTTCGGCCCACCAAGTCTGCACCGACCATGAACCACCCATTTATACTAATCCTACATTAATCCCATATTTCCTACCACATCCCCTCAATTCTCCTACCACTTACCTACACTAGGGACAATTTACAATGGCCAATTTATCTATCAACCTGCAAGTTTTTGGCTGTGGGAGGAAACCGGAGCACCTGGCAGAAACCCACACAGTCACAGGGAGAACTTGCAAACTCTGCACAGGCAGTACCTAGAATTAAACCAGCGTCACTGGAGCTGTGAGGCTGCGGCGCTAACCACTGCGCCACCCAGTTATATTCCATCTGCTACCTTCTTGTCCACTCACTTAAACTATGTTATATACCAGGGTTGTGCAACATCCGGCCCATGGGCCAGTATCCAGCCCGCAAAAAGTTTCCTCCGGCCCGCAGATGCAAACTGTACCCGGCCGTTCCTCATCTTCGCCAGTGGTAAAAAATTTTGAGGTCCGTGACTGGTAATTTCAAGGATAGTAAATTTCCCATTGGCTTCTTCTTTCCGATCAGACTTTAAAAAAAAAAAAAATCACAAGTGCCTGTTTCATAGCTGAATTAGAATTTCTAAAGCTCATATCTTTATCTAATGCTCACTAACATTCCTTTCCATATTCACAGCTAGCAGGTGCTGAGAGTGGGAACAGCGGCTTCTGAACTTCAGATTCGGGGCCTTCCGGTGGCCTATTGAAAAAAATCGGAACCCGTCGGGAAACCCTGAATCTGTCCGAAGTTCGGAAACTGCTGTTCCTGCTCTCAGCAGCTGTCCTGGGGGGGAGGGGCGTGGGGGGGATTGGTGCTGGGTGGGGGAGAGGGACAGAGGGAGAGTGGGGATAGAGAGAGAGACAGAGAGCGGGGAGGGAGAGACAAAGAGGGAGAGAGACAGAGAAGGAGATAGACGCACACAGAGACGGGGAGAGAGACCAAGAGGTGGGGGGGAGAGAGAGAAGGAGGGGGGATAGAGGGAGGAGAGAGAGAGGGGGTAGAGAGAAAGGGAGGGAAGGGAGAGAGAGAGGGAGAGAGGTGACAGAGGGAAGGGGAGAAAGACGCAGAGAGGAGAGGGAGAGAGAGAAGAGAAAGAGATCAGGATTACTCCTGACAGATGGACATCTATCTGGAATACTCCGCATCGCTACATCACGTGTGCGGGCAGACCTTGAGTACTAATGCAAGCAAAAACAATGCCAGGTATGTCATTAAGTCAGTGTTCAACATAGTGATGAGAAAGTAAGTCAATAAATTAATTTTCTCATTTAAAGTTTCTTCACAGAAATGCATGTTTGTTGTTTTGGTCATAAGTTAAATTGTTAATGCTTTTATCTTTCCAAAATTTTTTCACTGGGCCCTAATGTTGGACAAAATTGTAACATGCCTGCCCCCCCCCCCCCTCACCCGCAAAGGTTGGACACCCCTGTTATATACTATATTATATTCCTTTACAGACTTATCATGTTCTCCTCATGGCTTACTTTTCTACCTAGCATTGTATCATCACAAATTTGAATGCATTTCACTCAATTCCTTCATCTAAGTTATTAATATGAATTGTAAATAGCTGAGGCCCCGGCACAGATTCTTGCAGCACCCCATGAGTAGCAGCCAATCTGAAAATGATCCGTTTATTCCTACTCTCTGTTTCCTGTCCTTCAACCAAACCGCTATCCATGCTAATCTATTACCCCCAATCACATAAACCTTTATCTTATCCAACAACCTTTTGTGTGACACCTTATCAAATGCCTTTTTAAAAATCCAAATGGACGACATCTGCTGGGTCCCCTTGATCTGCCGTGCTCGTTACATCCGAGAAAAAACTCTTCATTGATAGGCAGTAACCTAGGGGCTAAAAAGAGTGATGAAATTAAGGATATTGATATCAGTCGAGAAAAGTATTGGAGAAATTTGAGGGACTAAATCTGACAAGTCCCTGGGACCAGATGGCCTATATCCTCGGGTTCTAAAAGAGATAGCTGCAGAGATAGTGGATGCACTGGCTATGATTTTCCAGAATTCCTTAGATTCAGGAATGGTCCTGTCAGATTGGAAGTTGGCAAATGTTACAATGCTTTTCAAGAAAGGAGGTAGAGAGAAAACAGGAAACTACAGGCCAGTTAGCCTAACATCAGTCCTTGGGAAGATGCTGGAAACTATTATTAAGGAAGTCTTATCATTGCACTTGGAAAAGCATAGTATGATTAGAACAAATCATCATGGTTTTACTAAAGGGAGATCCTGTTTAACAAATTTATTTGAGTTTTTTGAGGATGTAACTAGTCGGGTAGATAAAGGGGAACCAGTAGATGAAGTATACCTGGATTTTCAAAAGGCATTCGATAAGGTGCCACATAAAAGATTAATGGGCAAGATAAGTGCTCATGGTGTTGGGGGTAATATATTAGCATGGATAGAAGATTGGTTAGCAGACAGGAAGCAGAGAATGAGCATAAATGGGGCATTTTCAAGTTGGCAGACAGTGAATAGTGGGGTACCAGAAGGATCGGTGCTGGGGCCTCAGCTATTTACACTCTATATTAATGACTTGGATGAAGAGACAGGGAGTAATGTATCTAAGTTTGCTGATGATACAAAGCTCGGTGGAAAGGTAAGCTGCGGGAAGGATGTAGAGAGGCTACGAAGAGATATAGACAGGTTAAGAGAGTGGACAACAAGATGGCAAATGGAGTATAATGTAGGGAAATGTGAAGTTGTTCACTTTGGTCGTAAAAATAGAAAAGCAGAATATTTTTTACCAGGTGTGAAACTGGTAAGTGTTGATGTTCAGAGAGACTTGGGGGTACTTGTATAAGGAACACACAAAGGTAACATGCAGGTGCAGCAGGCTATTAGGAAGGCAAATGCCATGTTGGCCTTTATTGCAAAGGGATTGGAAAACAGGAATAAAGAAGTCTTACTAAAATTGTACAGGGCTTTGGTGAGACCGCACCTGGAATACTGTGTGCAGTTTTGGTCTCCACATTTAAGAAAGGATATACTTGCACTGGAGGCAGTGCAGCAAAGATTTACTAAATTAGTCCCTGGGATGAGGGGGTTGACCAATGATGAGAGGCTGAGTAAATTGGGCCTATATTCTCTGGAGTTTAGAAGATTGAGATGCGATCTAATTGAGACATACAAGATTCTGAAAGGGCTTGATAGGGTAGAAGCTGAGAGATTGTTCCCACTGGTCAGGCAATCTAGAACACGGGGACACAGTCGCAGGATAAGGGGTCAATCGTTCAGGACTGAGATGAGGAGAAATTACTTCACTCAAAGGGTTGTGAATCTTTGGAATTCTCTACCCCAGAGGGTTGTGGCTGCTCCATCATTGATTACATTTAAGGCTGGAATAGATAGATATTTGGTCTCGCAGGGAAGCAAGGAAACATTTCAGTTAATCAGGGACAGCCAGCATGGATTCATGACGGGAAGGTCACGACTGACAAATCTTATTGAATTTTTTGAAGAGGTGACTAAGGTAGTGGACAGGGGAGTGTTCATGGATGTTTTTTATATGGACTTCCAGAGGCATTTGATAAAGTCCCACATAAGAGACTATTAACTAAGGAAGAAGCCCATGGAGTTGAGGGCAAATTATTGACATGGTTAGAAAGTTCATTGAGTGGTAGGCGACAGAGAGTGGGGATAATGGGTAAGTACTCTGATTGGCAGGATGTAACTAGTGGTGTCCTGCAGGGATCTGTGTTGGGGCCTCAATTATTCACATTATTCATCAACGACTTGGATGATGGCATAGTAAGTCATATATCCAAATTTGCTGATGATACAAAATTAGGCAGCATTGTTGACAGTCTAGATGATAACATAAAATTGCAAAGAGATATTGACAGTCTAGGTGAGTGGGCAAAACAGTGGCAGATGGATTTCAATGCGGGCAAGTGTGAGGTTATCCATTTTGGACCAAAAAAGGATAGAGCAGGGTACTTTCTAAATGGGAAGAGGTTAAGTACAGTGGATGTCCAAAGAGACTTGGGGGTTCAGGTGCATAGATCTTTAAAATGCCACGAGCAAGTGCAGAAAATAATCAAAAAGGCTAATTGAATGCTAGCCTTTATATCTAGAGGATTGGAGTATAAAGACACAGAGGTTATGCTGCAGCTGTACAAAACCCTGGTTCGACCCCACTTGGAGTACTGTGAGCAGTTCTGGGCACCACACCTTAGGAAGGATAGAGGGCCTTGGAGGGAGTGCAACGTAGGTTTACAAGAATGATACCTGGACTACAGGGGTTAAGTTACGAGGAGAGATTACACAAATTAGGCCTGTTTTCTCTTGAATTTAGAAGGTTAAGGGGTGATCTGATTGAAGTCTTCAAGATATTAACAGGAAAAGACAGGCTAGATAAACTATTTCCACTGGTTGGAGATTCTAGAACTAGGGGGCAAAGTCTAAAAATTAGGACCAGACCATTCAGGAGAGATGTTAGGAAGCACTTCTTCACGCAAAGGGTGGTAGAGGTTTGGAACTCTCTCCCACAAACAGCATTTGAAGCTAGAACAGTTGTTAATTTTAAATCTGAGATAGATAGATTTTTGTTAAGCAAGGATATTAAGGGGTATGAGCCAAAGGCAGGTATATGGAGTTAGGCCGCAGATCAGCCATGATCTCATTGAATGGCGGGACAGGCTCAAGGGGCTGAATGGCCTGCTCCTGTTCGTATCTTCCTATGTTCCTAAGGGATTCGGAGAGCGGGTAGGAAAGTGGAATTGAAGCCCAAGATCAGTCATGATTGTATTGAATGGCAAAGCAGGCTCGATGAGCCATATGGTCTACTTCTACTCCTATTTCTTGTGTTGTTGTGTTAATTTGTCAAACACAATTTCCCTTTCATAAATTCATGTTGACTCTGCCTAATCAGATTATGATTTTCTAAGAGCCTTGTTATCACTTAATACAGGATTCCAGAACTTCCCCGATGACTAACGTCAGACTAACTGGCCTGTAGTTCCCTGTTTTCTGTCACCCGCCTTTTTTAAATAGCAATGTTACATTTGTTCCAATCCACTAGGGCCATTCCAGAATCTAGGGAATTTTTAAGATCATAACTACTGTCTCTGCACCCATCTCCTTTAGAACCCTCGGATTTAGACCATCAGGTCCAGGGAATTTGTTGACTTTTTCCAGTACTTTCTCTTTACCAATATTAATGACTCACTCTCATTCGAGGTCATTAGGGCAATAAATGCTGGCCTTGCCAGTGACAGTCATCCGAAGAACAAATAAAAAAACTTAGACCTTTGGTTCTCCACTATTTCTGGTTTGTGTTTTGTGTCTTCTACTGTGAGGCAGCCACAAATATTTGTTAAACATTGCTGCCATTTCCTTATTACACATTATAATTTCTCCTGTCTCAACCTGTAAGGTCCCTACATTTCCTTTTGCTACTCTATTCCTTTTTACAGATTTGTAGAAGCTTTTACAATCTGATTTCATATTTCTGGTTAATTGACTCTGACTCTATTTTCTCCCTCTTTATCAATCTTTTGGTCATCCTTTGCTGCTATCTAAAACTCTCACAATCTTCAGGCTTACTACTCTTCTTGGCAATATTATAAGCCTCTTCTTTTAATCTAATACTATTCTTCAGCTCTTTCATTAGCCATGGATAGAACTTTTTTCCCATGGAGTTTTTATTTCTCAGTGGGATGTAGATTTGTTGAGAATTATGAAATATTTCCTTAAATGTTTACCATTGCTCACCTACTGTCAAAGCTTTTAATCTAATTTTCCAAACTACCTTAATCAACTTGCCTGCCGTACCTATGTAATTGGCTTTAATTAAGCTCAATACTCTAGGTTTGTCACTCTCAATGTGAAATTTTATCATATTGTGATCTCTCTATGAGATCACTAATTAACCCAGTCTCATTACATAAAACAAGATCAAAAATAGCATCTTCCCTCATTGGTTCCATAATGCATTGTTCCAGGAAACTGTTTCAAATAGAAACGACTTTTGCTGATTTCATTTGTCCCATCTATATGAAGATTAAAAACCCCTTTAAAATTATTGCATTACTTTTGACACAAATTTCTTTCATTGCTTAATCAATATACACTGTCCAACCATATAGCTACTTTTAGGGGCCTGTAAACTATCCCACCAATGCTTTTCGACCCTTGTTATTTCTTATCTCCACCCATACTGAAACTACTTTCTGCTCTTCCAAGCCAGAATCCTTCCTCACTACTGTCCTTATGTCATTCTTTATTATCTGGGCTACCTCCCCCTGCCTTTTCTATTTTGTCTTTCATTTTGAAATGTCAAGTATCCTGGAATACTTTCCACAGATGCTGAGTATTTCCAGCATTTCTTGTTTTTATTTCAGATTTCCAGCTTCTGCAGTGTTTTGCTTTTATGATCCTGGAAGACTTAGTTCCCAACCTTGGTCAACTTGCAATCACATCGCTGTAAAAGCTATTAGATCAAGCCCATTTATCTCAATTTGTGCCATTAATTTGTCTGTCTTGTTATGAATGCTTTGTGCATTCAGATCAAGCACCTATAATTTTAACTTTTTACCATTCTCCATGATTTGACCTTCTTTGGCCTCCTTGTCTCGAGAGACAATGGGTATGCGCCTGGAGGTGGTCAGTGGATTGTGAAGCAGCGCCTGGAGTGGCTATAAATGCCAATTCTAGAGTGACAGACTCTTCCACAGGTGCTACAGATAAAATTGGTTGTCGGGGCTGTTACACAGTTGGCTCTCCCCTTGCGCTTCTGTCTTTTTTCCTGCCAACTGCTAAGTCTCTTCGACTCGCCACACTTTAGCCCCACCTTTATGGCTGCCTGCCAGCTCTGGCAATCGCTGGCAACTGACTCCCATGACTTGTGATCAATGTCACAGGACTTCATGTCGCATTTGCAGACGTCTTTAAAGCGGAAACATGGACGGCCGGTGTGTCTGATACCAGTGACGAGCTCACTGTACAATGTGTCCTTGGGGATACTGATGCACTTTTACCATTAAACTCTGTCCCTTCCTGTCACACTTTGCTTATCTTTACCCAAATCTCTACACTGCTCTGGGGCCATAACTTTTCTCTTTAGATTTATAAATTTACCCTCACTTTAACTTCCCCCCCCCCCCCCCCCCCCCATTATTAGTTTAAAGCACTATCTACAGCCCTAGTTATATGATTCGCCAGGACACTGGTCCCACCTCAGTTTAAATGGAGCTTGTTCCAACAGAACCCCTCCCTTTTTCCCTGTACTGGTGCCAGTGCTCCATGAATCCAAACCCCTGTCTCCCATGCCAGTCTTCAAGCCACACATTCAACTCTCTGATCTGTTTGATCCTATGGAAATTTATGTGTAGCTCAGGTAGTAATCCAGAGATTATTACCTTTGAGCTTCTCATTAGTTTGCATCGTAGCTCCTCAAACCTCCTCAGTAGAACTTCAATCCTCTTTCCACCAGTGTCAGTGGTTTCCACTTGGACCCCAACAACTGGATCCTACTCAGTTCTTCTCCTGCAGCGAGGAGATGTCTTTAATGCTGGCACTAGCCAGGCAACACAACCTTCAGAACTCGCAGTTGTGGCTGCAGAGAACAGAACCTATTCCCCTGACTATGCTGTCCTCTACTGCTACCACATTCTTTTTCACTCCCCCACTTGAATACCCTCCTGTACCATGGTGCCATGGTCAGTTTTCTCATCCACCCTGCAAACTGTGCCCTCATACACAAAGGCAGCAAAAGCAAGTTGGATAAGGGAAAAGGCTGAGACTCCTCCAGCACTGCACCTGGGCTCATCTTACTGGCCTGATGCACAGTCACATCCTCTTGTCTATGACCACTGATCATACCTATACCACATCCTAACCTAAGGCGTTTGACTGCCTCCCAGATTAAAGTCCAGTTCTGTGCTAGTCCACTCTCCTTGATATTTTTGGAATAGATTTACCAGCTGGCTCCTGGAGGACAAGGACTATTTGTTGAAAACATTGCTGATGACACCTAGTCCTAATAATGAGACCCAAGGGCATTAGAATTGTAGCCAAATTGTTCTATTCCAGAAAGCCAGGTGGTGAAGGATAGAACTGGAGTCAATCTTTACACACTATTATCAGCATTATTTATAGAGATACACATTAGAAACATGAACCTGCTAACCGCACCCCCACAATTTCAGTCTGTCCTATTTATAAGAGCACAAGTGAATTCCCAGTGAATATGCTCCATCTGCATACAATGAAACATCTCTCTTTAAAAATTAGAGTTTATGTGTACAACCAAAATTTCAAAAATTAAATTAAAGACCTCTGTATTCTGTGCAAAGCATTACATGACGAGACACTCCTCCTCTCGGACCCCTAACAATCTCTTTATGCATATATTTCTTTTTTGTAAACAATACTGACAGTTAATGACTTGCTTCCATCCATTTAATTTTAGAGATTTCCTAACTCTCTCGTGTTTGTTTCAAGTCAGCAAGGTCAATCTGTAACATTTTCTGACTCATACTTTTTGAAGAGCGTACGAGCTGAATTTTATTTGCGCTCCGCACATCATGGCCCACCGCAGAGCCCCCGCGATATTACACGCTGGGGTTCATTTAAATGAAAAGGATGGAGTGCCCCCCCGATGATGTCGAAGGGGTGGTTGCTGCGACCCTGGCAATGGCGTCTAGCACCACCACGCAGGCACCAGCGCCATTTTTAAAGGGTTTCAAGCCCTTAGCAGAAATTTGAATCGATAAAGAGAAATTAACTTGTTAAATTTTTTAAAATCAAAATCAAAAGCAGGAGGCGCTTTCCCCCCAACCACACCAACCCCCCCGCCCCCAAACACAATGGTTGTTTTGTATGCCAACCTGGCAGGCATTAATGTTATTCCCAACACAACACTCTCTCCAACCTCCTCACTTTTTCCCTTCAATCCGTTCCCACCATCCCCACAGTCAATAAAAACTGTTTTCCCCGCTCCCCCCCCTCACCCTGATAATTTTTGGCCTCCCCCCTCTCCACAAGTGTCTTGCCTCAGAACACCGCGCGGAGTTCCAAAGGCGCGTGAGTTGCGGCTGACAGCCGTAAATTTGGTGTGGGATGGCTACCGGGAGCATTTAAGTTCATCTGCATTTTAATTAACCTCATTTCAATATTTTAATGAAGGCCCTGCCGCTTGGCGGCGGGGATCTGCACCGAGGTCTCACGGCCGCCGCTAATATCAGGCGGGGCCTTCTCAGCAACGTGGGTTGTGGCGGGTAACTCCCGCAAGCATTTTACTGGTCTCCCCGCCACGATCCACGACACTGAGGGGCTGGTAAAATCCAGCCCTACATAATCTCACAATGAACAATTATCTACTTAGCATTCAATGGGTATACTGTCTTCAGTATTCCCATTGTGTAGAATCTCACTTAAAATGTTAGACAAATAGAATCCTATATCCACTGTCTCCATAACAGCCAGTGTTGCAGCACACAGAGTATTTCTAACAATCCTTTTTTATTTTCTTACATTCCCAAACTAAAGGTCACCATTTTCCATTCTTACCCATCATAAATGAAACCAGCTGGAATACCCATCAGGGAAATCAGCATGTGAAGCATCACTAAAAACAACTAGCTTCAAGTCTCTGGGTCATCTAAGGATGGGAACTTGAATGCACATTTCTCCAGATTTAATTTTTTCAATGTTTTATTTGCCCTTAAAACATTCTCCTCTTTAGGGTATTTCATCATAGTACTTAACTCCAACATGTCAAACTAACAATTGGCCTTGTCTGAGTGCCCAAGCAGGTCAATTGACCAATCAAGCTTTGCAATTGCTCCATCTCTTTTGATATAACATCATCTTTCTGTAATGGCCGAACCGGGATGGAATTAACACTCTTGAAATAGGATTGTTTCAAAATTATTCCAAACCTACCTTGCTTAATATCTAAACCACTATATTTAAAAGCCACAAGCTTCACTCCCAATTTTAGATTCTACTCTAATCTTATTAATAACATATTTCTTAAATTCTGTAGTACCACCCCATAAGAAATTATTAAAAAGTGCATCATAAGGATGCCTGAAGGTTTTCCTTCATGATATCAATAAAACATTGCAGTATCTGCTTTTGGTTGAACACAACATATTTTCAGCAAACCAGATCTCACCAAAAAATATCATACCTTGGAAACATCATTCAGGCCATAGATGCACTTGTTTAGAGTCATACAGCACCGAAACAGGCCCGTTGGCCCAACCAGTCTGCGCCAACCATCTACCACCCATTTATACTAATCCTACATTAATCCCATTTTCCCTCTCACATCCCCACCTTCCCTCAATTTTCCTACCACGTACCTACACTAGGGACAATTTTTTTTTTACAATGGCCAATTTACCTATCAACCCACAATTCTTTGGCATGTGGGAGGAAACCAGAGCACCCAGAGGAAACCCACACAGTCACAGGGAGAACTTGCAAACTCTGCACAGGCAGTATCCAGAACCAAACCCGGGTTGCTGGAGCTGTGAGGCTGCAGTGTTAGCCACTGCACCACTGTGCCATTTCCATTGTTTTCCGTCTGCATCTGCTGCTACTGTAAGCAGTTTCTGAAACACATCTAACCATCTCCCCTTGACATTCAATGACATTACAATCACTGAATTTCTTATCATTAACATCGTGGGGGTTACCATAGACCAGAAACTTAACTGGACAGCCATATAAATACTGTGGCTACAAGAGCAGGTCAAAGACTGGGAATTCTGCAGCGAGTAACTCACCTCCTAACTTTCCAAAAGCTATCCTCAATCTACAAGGCATAAATCAGGAATATGATGGCATATTTTCTACTTGCCAGGATGAGTGCAGCTCCAACAACACTCAAGAAGCTTGACAGCATAAAGGACAAAGCAGTCCACTTGATTGGCACCCCATCCACAACATTAAACATGCACTTAATCCACCACTGGTGCAGAGTGGCAGCCATGTGTACCACCTACAAGATACACAACAGCAACTTGCCAAGCCTTCTTTGATAGCCCCTTCCAGGCCTGTGACTTCGAACACCTGGAAGGACAAGGACAGCAGACACATGGGAACACTACCACCTGCAAGTTCCTCTTCAAGCCACTATCAAACTGTTTTTGAACTATATCGCCATTCCTTCACTGTCTCTGGGTCAATTGTCGTAACCCTCTAATCATTCGACCCCTCTGGAATATCGTCAAGCAAGTACCCACTCTGGGCAGTTGGCCTGTGGATGTGATACTTTTGTCATGCGTGTCATGACCACTATCTAGCTGTTGCTCTACTGCATTCTGTTCCTCAGGATCTTTATCACAAAGCATATGAGAATTTGAGGTACAAGCTGCCTTATTTACTTCTATCTGCTGCTCAGGGTCTGAGATTGTGTAACTAATTGCAATAAATCATGAGGAATGAACCTTAATAGTATGATTCGCTATGTTTGGTAAGTACTGTCTTACTATCACGGCCTATTACCGTAGCAAGACCTTTCCATTCCCTCTGACCATCTCTTTTATAGTATACCAAATCTCCTGAATTAAACTCTGTCTCAGATCATCGTATACGATGCCCCAGTGCTTTCCAATTTTTCTTCGAGACCTCAACCCTGATGAGAGCCTGCCTCGCTGCATGTAAAGCTTTCAAATATGCAGAAAAAATTGAACTAATTGTACCTTCCATAACAGGAGGACTATTGCACAGAACAGAAAACAATTTGGGATTTTGCCCATAGGCGAAGTGAATTCTTTGCATGACCCACCCATGCCAGGGTTGTTGTCAACTTGCAATCTGGTTGATCAGCTGAAGTTTTATGCACTATTTCATCTATCACCGCATGATTCCTTTCACAAACCCCATTGCTGAAGGGACTTTCGGCTGCGGTATTCATGACCATGATATTCATATTTTCACACATGTCTCTGAACTCCTCGTTGGCAAATTCCTCTCCATTATAAGTCAAAAACGTTGCTGGTGTCCCAGTCCGGTCGCTGTTCTTTTCTCCATGATTTTGTCCATAAAAACACCTTGTCCTTACTCTATTATTGTAAAAAGACTAAATCTGGTCGCCTGGCTTATAAAATGTAGGATGAACATATTTCTGTCATTATCCTGCACCTTTAGATGCATGGCAAGCATTTTGTTAAAGTGATGTGCCAATGGAAGGCTTACAACAGGATGTGGCTGCGTCCTCCAATACTTCTTACAGATTTCACTCTTCACACTAACCTCTTCCATTATCTCATATACTCTTCATCAACTACACCTGCATCTTTTAGCAGGATTTTTTAACCTTTAACAAGTAGAGTGTGAAAATTGCGTATGTAAATTTAAGACAATTTGTTTGTTTTTTCTCTCTGATTCTTATCATCTAATGCCAATAATACTCATCTAGCACTCTGATGAGAAACATCAGGTTTTGTTAAGGGGAAACAATAATGTCCTGAATGGATAAAATGCAAATGAACCAACCGTCCAAAAATAATTGCCTTATCATGCTCCATGTTAAGTTTCATTTATGTCTTTTTCATAGATGGTTTACTCAACAGCATAGGTATCTCACTAGAGATTATACCAGTACTTATAAAATGGCTTCCTCCAGCTATTTTACAAGGAATTATATCTCTTTTTAGTGACCTCAATGTGTCTTCATTGCCAAACCTAAAGGAAGTAGTACTTTTCTATTCGTTAACCTTGCATCAATCCTCACTACCTAGTGAATCAAGATAACATTTTAACCAATCTGCCTCACATACAAGCACTAAGTAGCACTGCACAGTTAAAGGAGTCTGCAACTAATTCATTCATCAGAGGACTAAAATTCTTTGTGACCAGTATAATTTCTTCAGGTTCATCATTATCTTCATCCTGTTCCTCAGAATTCTCTGTGTTATGTGTCATTTTGAGGACCCTGCCTCTTTGCTTTGGATAGTTCACTGCATAATCACACCTTTGAATCACACCTGAAGCTCCTACTAACTGTTCCTTGGGAATTCCTGAGATTCAATTAGCCATTATTTTTGTTCCAATTTTGTCTTCTTCTGTTATGGACAGATCTGTTTAAAGTGCTTTCATCCTTATTCTGCCTGTCTTTAATCCTGCTTCTGGTATCCGTACTATTTCAAAATTTGGCAATCATTGAATCTTCAGTTCTTTCTGCCACCATGGAATTTTTCATTTGTTCCATGAAGGGAGATGGAAATGACTGTCTTCCCAGGAAATTTTTAAGGCAGAAGACATCTGATCCAACAGGGTCTCCTTCGAGAATAGAACACCAGTTAGAACCGGTAGCCTGTCTATATGAAACAGCTGAGTCCAATAATTTAAATGCTAGTACCTATTCAGGGATCCCCAAATTGAATTTAGTCTAAAGCCTGGCTTGGGTATAAAACCCGACCCAACAATAGCCAACCTGAACCCGACCCAAACCCGAAACCTTTAATTTTTTGAAATGCCCGACCCGAACCCAACACATGTATTCAGGTTTGGTTGGGTAGCCAGGCTTTAATCAGAGGTGAGAAGATGGAGGGGGGGAGGGGGGGGGGCATGGGGAAAGGAGGGTAAAGAAACAGTTACAAGTTCCGACATAAAGCACCCGAGTGAAATTAACCCAACCTTACACTCTGAAATCTATCAAGTCCGGGGGAAATTGACAAGCCCGGGGAAGATACCATTAAGTACAGAAACATCAACTGAGCTCTTGCTTTAATCTATACTTGTCCCAAGGATTTAAAATTATCTGGAAATAGGGAGATTAAACTTCCCAACCTGAGTTCTCTGCAAAGATTTTTTTGTTAATGACATCGGAACTTGATACAGTTCAGAAGCTTGTTTGTTACATTGCATGCTTTCCTGAAGTGGATACTTTTTTTCCCGCGGGTGCTCAGGATCGCGGCACCTTCGCCTGTTTGAAATCAGTGTTTATTTTTTAAAAACTTTATGATGTTAATTGAACACGGGTACATCAACAACTGGCACCTGTATTCGATCACCGGAGTACTGTGTGCAGTTTTCGTCTCCTGAAGAAAGATTGGGGAAACTGTATTTCGCAATATGATGTTTTGATGATGTTTATTTCAATGAATGAAATACTTCATTTGCATTCTCCTGGCCTGTAGTTTGTTGCATTTCCCATTCCATTCACCCTGGACAACAGCCTTTAGGTGAATGGTATGATTAGCTTTTTTGAGGAGGAAAAGATGTGAATGTGATGGTTGGCTTGTTGACTGTTGGAATTAATTGTGTCAGGTTGAGGGGGGCGGTCAGAGGGGAGGTGGGATGGTGGACAGGGTTTCTGAAGCACTGTCAGATGGCCTCACATACACAGATTAAGCAAAGCCTGCGCAGATAGGTCTGCCGTGGACTTCTCTGCAGCCAAGTGTGCGGCTGCAGACCCCATGCGATGTCTGGCTCCTCCTGCTCTTCATCTCTAGATCTTAAGGGCACCTCTAGATCTGTTGAGGCACCTGAAGTGCATCTTGAGCAACCCAATGGCTTGTTATTATTGCCCTTGTGGTGATGTGGTTCCTGTTGTATCTGTGCTCTGGTTTACTGGTAGGGTTCCTTCAGGAGTCTTCGGCCAGGTCTTAAGAGGGTAGCCCTTGTCTCCCAGGAGTCAGCTGCTGAGGCTGTGTGGAAGAACAATGTTTGTTCGCCAGATGCTGTCTTGTGCTCATCCATTCAACTACTCACGCTTTCGTGTCTCCACTCCTGTCTCACCATCAGTGACAGAACGGCGCCCTTGCTACCCTCCAAGTTCTTGTGCTTCCTCCACCATGGGAGCCAGGATGCAAGGAACAGCACCAGTCTTTGCTCTTTCCTTCACATTGTGGGTTGTCTTCCTCTGCAAGTACATAGATGACCATTGTTAGCCACCCAGCAAAGACACGGACAACGCCTCTGCTGTTGGCCTGACTGTCCATGATGGGGCTACTGGATTGCCCCCTGCATGCGACCACTCAGAAGCAGCAGTGCAGGAATTGACTCTGATGGACCAGGGCCATTCACTGAGATGCTGCCATACCTACGGCAGGCAATGCTGTTGCCTGGTGCCATTGCCACTGACTGGGTCGCAGTTCCCTTTCTACCAATCTAACCCTCACATGTAACCACATATGAGCCTATAAGGAAAGTATTGTGTGCTGCACTCACCTTAGTTGATCGCATGAGGTCATTCACCCACTTGCAGCACTGCAGCCAGATTCTGGGGATGACCCCACAGCTGCTGCTCTCCTCTGCGATCTTCATCCAGGCTTGCTTGATCTGGCGGGCAGGTCTCCTTCTCCTCTCCTGAGGGAAGAGGACCTCCTGCCTTGCCCAAGCAGCCTGGAGGAGAAACTGCAGGAAGGTTTCACTAAACCGTGGGGCCACCCAGGATCTTCTCTCTGCCAGTCGTCGACAGGCTCTCTGTAGAAGCTGTTCCACTCAGGCTTCTTTAGGGCTGGATCGATGTTAAAGATGCTGGCACTCCTTTAATTATGGTGACACACTTCCAGTGGCATGACCTCATGCTGCTACCACCACCTTACAGGACACCTGCTCTACTGCACTGCCCACCCACACCAGCTGCAGTTGCTCCTGCTTCCGGTCCTGGCGACTGGACCTCAGGCATCGTCAAAGAATTCAGCCCATAATATGAGAGGGAATTGTTATTTATTAAACTGCGGACAGTGAAAAGCTGAACCACAAAAGCACAGCAGTCAGGGAAAGAACATCACTGAGCTGACCATTCAGAAATAGACAAGAAATCCCTTGGCTTTTATCCCACAGAATGTTTAATCCTTCTTTCAACACTGTGCACTGGTGAAGGGCTAATGTTAAAAATACACAACAAATAGCCAGGATCAGCAGGCTCAGACCGAACAGGGGTTTAAAGGGCTAAATTATAAGGTACAGAGTGAAAGGATATGTTGATGAGGTGAGATGAGAGGTGTGACAGGTGGGGATAGTCACCACAATATTAATAAGGACTGGAGGAAGTTTATAGTGGATCGGACTGGAGGAATGTTTATAATGGAGTTCCCCAGGGGTCATTGTTAGGACCCCTACTCTTCCTGATATATATTAATGACCTGGACCTTGATTTACAGGGCACAATTTCAAAATTTGCAGATGATACGAAACTTGGAAGTGTTGCAAACTGTCAGGAGGATAGTGTAGAACAAGTTGGTGGAATAGGCGGACAAGTGGCAGATGAAATTTAGTTCAGAGAAGTTTGAAGTAATTCATTTTGGTAGAAAGAATGCAGAGAGACAATATAAAATGAAGGGCACAACTCTTGGGGGTGTGTATATGTGCATGTATCATTGAAGGTGGCAGGACAGGTTGGGAGAGTGGTTAATAAAGCATGTGGTGTCCTGGGCTTTATAAGTGGGGCATGGAGTACAAAAGCAAGAAAGTTATGTTGAACTTGTATAAAACACTGGTTCGGCCTCAACTAGAGTATTGCGTCCAGCAGAGGAATCAGTGACGAGGGGGCAAGATTTAAAGTGATGGGTAGAAGGATTAGAGGGAAGATGAGGATTTGTTTTCACCCAGGGGGTGGTGGGGGTCTGGAACTCACTGCCTGAAAGGGTGGTAGAGGCGGAAAACCTCATCTAAACGGTGCCTGGGTGTGCACCTGAAGTGCCTTAATCAGTGGGGCTAAAGACCAATTGCTGGAAAATGGGATTAGGCTGGGTGGCTCTTTTTTTTATCAACCAGTGCAGATACGATAGGCCAAGTGGCATCTTTCTATGCTGTAAATTTTCTATGATTCTGTACTTTCTGGTGGTTTTTATTTTTATGTTGTCAGAAAGAGACTGCTGTGATGGTCAGTGATAGACAAGGTTAAGGAGTGTGGGAGTGTTGGTGAATGCGAAAATGTGGAAGAGGTCACTATAGAGACCAGACAGAAAGTGGCTGTCTACATTGTGTCTTCCCTCTTTGTGTTCCTCCACTTCCTTTGCTTTCTCCTGCTCCTCTTCCTCATGCTCCTCAGCTTCTCTCCTGATAGCTGGTGGCAATGACTGAGAAAAATGATGCTTCACCTGGGGAGTGCAGCCAGAGCCAAGTCCGTGGCACCATGGGTGGTTCAGTTCCACAGTGGGGTACAGGGAAGACTGGAACAACCATAGTGATAGGTGATTCAATAGTCAGGGGAACAGACAAGTGTTTCTGTGGCCGCAGACATGAATCCAGGATGGTGTGTTGCCTCCCTGGTGCCAGGGTCAAGGATGTCGCTGAGCGGCTGCAGTGCATCCTAAAGGGGGAGGGTGAACAGCCAGCAGTCGTGGTCCACATGGGAACCAACGACCGAGATGGAAAGAGGGATGTGGTCTTGCTGTCAGAATTTAGGGAGCTCGGTAAGAAATTAGCAAGCAAGACCTCAATAGTAGTAATCTCCGGATTACTCCCAGTGCCACGCGCAAGTTAGTATAGAAATAGAAGGACAGAAAGATAACTGCGTGGCTGGAAAGATAGTGCAGGAGGGAGGGCTTCAGATTCCTCGGACATTGGGATAGGCTCTGGGGGAGATGGGACCTGTAGAGGCTGGACGGGTTGCACCTGAACAGAGCCGGGAATGAGTTCCTTGCCGGACGTTTTGCTAGTGCTGTTGGGGAGGGTTTAAATGGGTTTGGCAGGAGGATGGGGACCTGAGGGTAGACTCAGCTGGGACAAAATCAGAAATTAAAATGGAAGACAGAAAATTAATGGATGAGTCTGGAAGACATCGAAACGAGGGCTAGAAAATTAAAAGAAGTTTGGCAGTGCTCAAGGGTATCTATTTCAATGCAAGGAGTATAGCAAATAAAGCAGACGAGCTGAGGGCACAGAGAGGCATGTGGCAATATGATATCATAGCTATTGCAGAAACATGGCTTAAGGAGGGACAGGATTGGCAGCTCAACATTCCTGGTTAGACACGATAAGGAGGGGATAAGAAAGGAGGGGGAGTGGCAATTTTGGTCAAAGAAACTATTACAGCTGTGAGGAGGGATGATATGTTGGAAGGTTCATCAAATGAGGCCATATGGATTGAGCTAAGGAACAAAAAAGGGGCAATCACACTGCTGGGAGTGTACTATAAATCCCCAAACAGTCAGAGGGAGATAGAAGAGTAGATATGTGGGCAAATCTCTGAGGTGCATGAACAATAGGGCAGTAATAATAGGGGATTTTAATTACCCCACTATTAACTGGGACAGTTTTAGTGTGAAATGAATTGAGGTGCATTCAGGAGAACTTTTTTGCCCAGTATGAAGCAAGTCCAACTAGAGAGGATGCAGTTTTAGACTTAGTTTTAGGAAATTAAGATGGGCAGGTGGAAGGAGTGGCAGTGGAAGAGCATTTTGCTGGTAGTGATCATAATTCAGTCAGTTTTAACATAATCATGGAAAAGGACAGAGATAGAACAAGAGTTAAGAGTTCTCAATTGGGGCAAGGCCAATTTTACAAAACTGAGGAGTGATTTAGCAAAAGTGGACCGGAAACAGCTACTTGAAGATAAATCAGTGTCAGAACAGTGGGAGGCATTCAAAAGGGAGATTCAAGGAGTTCAGGGTAAACATGTTCCCGCAAAGCAAAAAGGTGAGGCGGCCAAATCTAGAGCCCCATGGATGTCAAGGAGCCTACAGGGTAAGGAGGCAGAAAAGGAAAGCTTATGTCCAACACCGAGGACTCAATACTACAGAAAGCCGAGAGGAGTATAGAAAGTGGAGGGGTGAAATCAAAAAGGAAATTAGGAAAGCAGAGAGGGCATGAAAGAATATTGGCAACCCAAAGATGTTTCATCAATACATTAAAAGTAAGAGGATAACTAAGGAGAGAGTCGGGCCCATAAAAGACCAAAAAGGTAACTTATGTGTAGGAGTGGAAGATATTGGTATGGTTTTTAATGAATACTTTGCGTCTGTCTTCACAGAAGAGGGGGATGATGCAGATATTGTATTTAAGGAGGAAGAGTGTGAAGTATTAGATGTGATAAACATAAGGAGAGAGGAAGTATTAATGGGATTAGCATCCTTGAAAGTTGATAAATCACCAGGGCCAGATGAAATGTATCCGAGGCTGTTAAAAGAAGCAAGAGAGGAAATAGCAGAGGGTCTGACCATCATTTTCCAGTCCTCACTGGATACAGGTGTGGTGCCAGCGGATATGAGAATTGCTAACATTGTACCTCTGCTTAAAAAGGAAGAGAAGGATAGACCGAATAGTTATACGCCAGTCAGTCTAACCTCAGTAGCGGGCAAATTATTGGAATCTATTCTGAGAGACAGGATAAACTGTTACTTAGAAAGGCACGGGTTAATCAAGGATAATCAGCATGGATTTGTTAAGGGAAGATCTTGTTTGACCAACTTGAATGAATTTTTTGAAGAAGTAACAAGAAAGATAGATGAGGGTAGTGTAGTTAATGTGGTCTACATGGATTTTAGCAAGGCTTTTGACAAGGTCCCACATGGCAGACTGGTTAAAAAAATAAAATCCCATGGTATCCAGGGAAATGCAGCAAGGTGGATACAAAATTGGCTCAGTGGCAGGAAACAAAGGGTAATTATTGACAGCTGTACAGCGACTGGAGGGCTGTTTCCAGTGGTGTTCCACTGAGCTCAGTACTGCTCCCCTGCTTTTTGTGGTGTATATTAAAGATTTGCAAGTAAATGTAGGGGGCCTGATCAAGACGTTTGCGGACGACACAAAGATTGGCCATGTGGTAGATAGCGAGGAGGATAGCTGTAGGCTGCAGGAAGATGTTGATGGTCTGGTCAGATGGGCAGAAAAGTGGCAAATGGAATTCAACTTGGAGAAGTGTGAGGTAATGCATTTAGGGAGGTCAAACAAGGCAAAGGAATTCACAGTTAATGGGAAAATACTGAGAAATGTAGAGGAAGTAAGGGATCTTAGCAGGACAGGTCGATGAGGTGGTTAAGAAGGCATATGGAATCCTTTCCTTTATCAGCCAAGGTATAGAATACAATTTTAGGGTAATTATGCTGGAACTGAATAACTCATTGGTTAGGTCACAACTTGAGTACTGTGTGCAGTTCTGGTCACCTCATTACAGAAAGGATGTAATTGCACTGGAGAGGGTACAGTGGAGATTTACGAGGATATTGCCAGGACTGGAAAAATGCAGCTATGAAGAAAGATTGGATAGGCTGGGGTTGTCCTCCTTGGAACAGAGAAGGCTGAGGGGAGATCTGATTGAAATGTACAAAATTTTGAGGGGCCTGGATAGAGTGGAGGTGAAGGGTCTATTCACCTTGGCAGAGAGGTCAGTGACGAAGGGGCATAGATTTAAAGTGATTGGTAGAAAAATTAGAGGGGAGATGAGGAAAAATGTTTTCACCCAGAGGGTTGTGATGATCTGGAACTCACTGCCTGAAAGGATAGTTGAGGCAGAGACCCTCAACTCATTCAAAAGGAGTCTGGATATGCACTTCAAGTGCCTTAAGCTGCAGGGCTATGGACCAAATGCTGGAAGGTGGGATTAGAATAGGTTTTTCAGCCAGCACAGACACAATGGGCCAAGTGGCCTCTTTCGGTGCCTCAAACTTTCTATGATTCTATAATGACTGAGCCTCCACAGCCTTCTGGGATAGAGAATTCCAAAGATTCACCACCCTCTGAGTGAAGAAATTCCCCCTCATCTCAGTCCTAAATGACCTACCTCTTATTCTGAGACTGTGTCCGAGACTCCCCAGCCAGGAGAAACATTCTGCATCAATCCTGTCAGGACCTGTAAGAATTTTATATGCTTCAATAAGATCACCTCTCATTCTTCTAAACTCAAGAGAATACAGGCCTATCTCCTCAATCTCTCCTCGTAGGACAATCCCGCCATCCCAGGAATCTGGTGAACCTTCGTTGCACTTATCCTTCCTTCAGTAAGGAGACCAAAACTGTACACAATACTCCATGTGTGGTCCCACCAAGGTTCTATACAAATGTTCTTTACTCCTCTACTCAAATCCTCTTGCAATAAAGGCCAACATACCATTTGTCTTCCTAATTGCTTGCTGTGCCTCCATGTTAGCTTTCAGTGACTTATGAACAAGGACACCAAGATTCCTTTGAACATCAACACTTCTCTCACCATTTAAGAAATACTCTGCATTTCTGTTTTTCCTACCACTGTGGATAACTTCACACATTTTTCCACATTATGTTTGATCTGCCATTTTCTTGCCTACTCACTTAGCCTGTCTAAATCCCCTTGAAGCCTCTTTGCATCCTCCTCACAACTCACATTCCTATCTAGTTTTGTGTCATCAACAAACTTGGAAATATTACATTTGGTTCCCACATCCAAATTATTGATATAGATTGTGAATAGCTGGTGCCCAGGAACTGATCCTTGCGGTACCCCACTAGTCACAGCCTTCCAGCCTGAGAATGACCTATTTATTCCTGCCCTCTGTTTTCTGTCCGTTGACCGTTAACCAATTCTCAATCCATGCCAGCATATTACCCCCTAACCCATGTGCTGTAATTTTGATTACTAACCTTGTGTGGGACCTTATCAAAAGCCTTCTGAAAATCCAAATACACCACATCACTGGTTTTAAGTGCTTCCCACTGCACAGTATGTAGTACTTAAATATTTTTTTAAATCCTCTCTCTTGAACAAGGCTGAACTCACCTTGTGCCCACCATCATCTTTGGTAACTCCGTGTCAACCTGGTGATCTTCATGCTGCTCTCAGCACTCTCCATGTGCACTCCCCTCCGAGGGGAGACAACCAGCCTACTCTGCACTGCACATCTGGCAGCCACACTATGCTCCTGCCTCCTGGTTCACACCAAGCCCGCCTCCAGTCGCTGTTGAATTATTTTACGGGATCCCAGATAGTCTCTATGGTCTCTCAATAGTCCAGGGACCCAAATTAGAGAATTATTGGTCAATTCGACTGATCCTCATAATTTAATCCTTGGAGTCACAGTATTATTTTGGTGAATCTGCATTGCACCTTCTCCAAGTCCAGTATATCCTTCCTGAGGGGCAGTGCCCAGAACTGAATTCAGTACTCTAGATGGTGACTGAGAAGTCCAGAACAAGCCATTAACATTTCTAAGCAGTATTTGAATAAATAGTTAATGGAGAGTCAATAAATACAGAATTTCTTTAAAAATGTGTCCAATTCACAAATTGAGGAACATTAACACTGTTGGTCCTGTGATTTTTCTCTAATATTTGTAGACTTGTAGAATAGTGATCTCAAACTGGTGTGGCACATGTGGAGGCTGCACAATGCTCCCATTTCCCAGCTTCCTTCAAGTTCCCCTCCAGCCACTGTTTAATTATTTCGCAGACCTCCTAGAAAGTCTCTACGGTCCCCCACGGGTTCCCACTGAACTAAAATAAGGACATCAAAAGGTTAACACTGCAGATTCTGAAAGAGGTGGAGCCAGCTGCTGCCAGCAGTACCAAAAGGTGATCATTTGCACATATTTTTAAAGAGACAATGGACATAAAACAAAGAATCCTGTAGCCTTTTACTTTTATCCTTTTTCTCTCAAAACACTTTTCAGTTTCTAATCTTTGTTTCTTAACCTTGTTCTGTACTGATTTAAAATCATGTCTTCACCAAAGCCTAGTATGATAAATGTATGGAAAATAGCCTTGTAGGCTGATACTTTCTTCCTTTTTTCACTAATTCCTCTGTTATGTGTTGCATGTCCAACCAAGGGATTTTTACATATCTCCTTCATAGCTTTTTCTGTGAAAGTACTGCAGTTGTCTCCTTTCTTTCCTTCTTTCTGCTCTCTCTTCAAGTAATTAAGTTCAATCACCTGTGTTTAATAGCATGATCCTTGCCCTCAGATTGGATACCCTTGCTGCCACATCTTGCAGCTGTATACAGTACCATGAATCATGCAGCCAGTTGTGTGTTATCAGTGTTTGGAAGTGTCGTATATTTTCCCTTTGTCATGGGGAATATTTCCTCACTCAATACTTGATCATTACTTTCTTCAGCCAGCACTGCTTGTGTCTGAACCATGACTCAAAAGGATCACTATTCTGGCTTAGTAATAGCTCCACCTCACAGTCATGTCAGCGTAATTAGCCATAGTCACTGATAATACTCTACAAGAGGAAAATTGGCTAACCTCCGAATGTGGGAATTCCAGTACACAAATAACTCACATTATTTATTGCATTATGGGCAACACGTTAAGTTGATGCAGCCTGCTCTTTTAAATGATTGCTTTGTGAAGCTAGCACTTCCCACAGTGTTCATTGGCTGCATGCATCAGTAGGTGTCTGATATTCTGAGTGGCTAGGACTACTTAAAGGCAGCCTTCATATCTTAAAAGGAGGTGTATTGTGGCTGCAAGAAGGGTGGAACTTGTTTCAAAAGTCAACCTTGGCTGTGATATTTTGAACAATGGCTGAACATGCAAAAGAGCGAGCATCAAGGTTTTCAGACATATCCTCAGGAAGCAGTGGGAACAAGTAATGGAAGCGGTCAGTGCCAGGAGTGTTGCTCCAAGAACATGGATGGAGTGCAGGAAGAAGTTTAACAATCTGACAAGAGTTATCAAGGTGAGTAAGTTTATCTTCAAATATACTGTACCACTACCCTTATCCACTGCTCAATTCACCTCATCTGCATCATACAGCTACCCTCAATCTCTATTAATCAGTACTCAATCTCAAAATTAATATGCTTTTCATCACCTTCATGCCCTAAGCACTGTTGCAAGCCTCATGCCCACAACTTCACAGTTTGCACACACTGACAGTTATTCCGCCATGACAGCTATATCACCAAACATGTTGCAGGACATTCACTTACAGACTTCCCTCTTTCTTACAGGATATGGTGGAGCATAACAGCAGGAAGCAGCAAATAGCTGAAGGAGGACAAGCACCCTGCATGTTTTCCGCATAGGGAAGACACTACTGGCCATCATAGTAGTGGGCATCACTAAAGATGTGTCCTCTGGCAGGGCTGGAGGAGATTGATGATGAGGGTATCTGCATATCTAGTCCTCCTTCCTCATCTAGCGATGAGAAATTTCAGCCAAATGGCAGATTTCCAACATTGAGGTTTGGGAAATCTGCCATTGGCTTCTTTCTGCCCTTTCCTGCTCCAACTTGGCGCCACTACTCACTGACAGCAGCATCGTACAGCGGCAGGTCGCAATGCAAAGCTGAGTGGTGATGACGGGATTCAGTACCACCCTGTGGAGAAGACAAAATGGACGGTGATTTGGTTGATGTAAGAAGGGCTGCGAGCCAGCCGGCTGAGCTTCTCTCCACTGCATCCACCAACAGCGCCCACCCTGTTTATTCTCACTGGATTATCCAGGGCAGGCACCATCCAATGAGCATGGGAATCTGGCGACAGCCAGGAGTCGATTGGTCAGTTGCAATGTCAATCAGGGTCTTGGTAGCAGACATCAGTTCATACGCTTTGGGTCATTCAGTGGCATGGTGGCCATTTTGACACTAACTTTCCCTGTCAGAATTTATTTTTTGCTTCATTCTGGGATGTGGGCATCGCTGGCTAGGCCAACATTTATTGCCCATCCCTAATTGCCCTTGAGAAGGTGGTGGTGAGCTGCCTTCTTGAACCGCTGCAGTCCACTTGGGGTAGGTATACCCACAGTGCTGTTAGGAAGGGAGTTCCAGGATTTTGACCCAGCGACAGTGAAGGAACGGCGATACAGTTCCAAGTCAGGATGGTGTGTGACTTGGAGGGGAACTTGCAGGTGGTGGTGTTCCCATGCATTTGCTGCCCTTGTCCTTCTAGTTGGTGGAGGTCGCGGGTTTGGAAGGTGCTGTTTAAGGAGCCTTGGTGCATTGCTGCAGTGCATCTTGTAGATGGTACACGCTGCTGCCACTGTGTGTCGGTGGTGGAGGGAGTGAATGTTTGTAGATGGGGTGCAATCAAGCGGGCTGCCTTGTCCTGGATGGTGTCGAGCTTCTTTATTGTTGGAGCTGCACCCATCCAGGCAAGTGGAGAGTATTCCATCACACTCCTGACTTGTGCCTTGTAGATGGTGGACAAGATTTGGGGAGTCAGGAGGTGAGTTACTCGCCTCAGGATTCCTAGACTCTGACCTGCTCTTGTAGCCACGGTATTTATATTGCTACTCCAGTTCAGTTTCTGGTCAATGGTCGCCCCTAAGATGTTGATAGTGGTGGATTCAGCGATGGTAATGCCGTTGAATGTCAAGGGGAGATGTTTAGATTCTCTCTTGTTGGAGATGGTCATTGCCTGGCACTTGTGTGGCACGAATGTTACTTGCCACTTCTCAGCCCAAGCCTGGATATTGTCCAGGTCTTGCTGCATTTCTACACGGACTGCTTCAGTATCTGAGGAGTCACGAATGGTGCTGAACATTGTGCAATCATCAGCGAACATCCCCACTTCTGACCTGATGATTGAAGGAAAGTCATTGATGAAGATGGTTGGGCCGAGGACACTCCCCTGAGGAACTCCTGCAGTGATGTCCTGGAGCTCAGATGATTGACCTCCAACAACCATAACCATCTTCCTTTGCGCTATGTATGACTCCAGTCAGCAGAGGGTTTTCCCCCTGATTCCCATTGACCTCAGTTTTGCTAGGACTCCTTGATGCCATACTCGGTCAAATGCTGCCCTGATGTCAAGGGCAGTCACTTTCATCTCACCTCTGGAGTTCAGCTCTTTTGTCCATGTCTGAACCAAGGCTGTAATGAGGTCAGGAGCTGAGTGGCCCTGGCGGAACCCAAACTGAGCGTCACTGAGCAGGTTATTGCTAAGCAAGTGCAGCTTGATGGCACTGTTGATGACACCTTCCATCACTTTACTGATGAATGCTTCAAAGCATTTGTCCAGCTCAGCAATTTGAGTTTTTTTTACAGCAAACTTTACATTCAATCTCATTCACAAGCAGACGACTGACAGATCCGATTTAAAAAAAATTTTGTCAGAAAACCACTGAGCTGCCCTGAAGGTCAGAAGCAATAGTTCCGACTTGCAGCATTGTCAGTAAATGTGACAGTTCCAATTTTTCTTTTAAGCTGCCCGAAGGTCTTTCCCACTCTCTGCAACTATCCTTTATTTTAAAGTTTGTTTCCTGTCTGTTGAACTGCCAGTTGCTGAGAGTGGGGATGATTGGAGGAGCAGCAGGCGCTGTAAAGACAGAGCTGATCCTCCAATCATAGATTCTGTCTGTCCCAGACTCAGCTGCTGCAGCTTGTTCAATTACAGCTTGCAGCTGAGAGCAGAAGTAAATCAGCAGCTGACCACTGACAGACGGAAACAATGGTTGGTCAGCTCAGGAGTAACTTTGTCTTGGCAACAACTGAAGGAGAAATTGAGTGGAAAAACAGAAGAGGAAGAGGAAAAATTGGATGGGTGAATGACATTGAGACGTGGACCGAGGGAGACTTGAAGAAAGCCAGAGAAGAAGCAAGACAATGCCAAGGGCCCCAATAAGGCTATGTTGACAAGCACAGATTTACAAATAAGTTTTCAAGGTCATGTTCTGGTGTTAAAATTTACTTCATCCTTCATAATTACATGATGTCTTTCTTTGGCCTCCTTATCTCAAGAGATAATGGATAAGCGCCTGGAGGTGGTCAGTGGTTTGTGAAGCAGCGCCTGGAGTGGCTATAAAGGCCAATTCGAGAGTGACAGGCTCTTCCACAGGTGCTGCAGAGAAATTTGTTTGTCGGGGCTGTTACACAGTTGGCTCTCCCCTTGCGCCTCTGTCTTTTTTCCTGCCAACTACTAAGTCTCTTCGACTCGCCACACTTTAGCCCTGTCTTTATGGCTGCCCGCCAGCTCTGGCGAACGCTGGCAACTGACTCCCACGACTTGTGATCAATGTCACAGGATTTCATGTCGCGTTTGCAGACGTCTTTAAAGCGGAGACATGGAAGGCCAGTGGGTCTGATACCAGTGGCGAGCTCGCTGTACAATGTGTCTTTGGGGATCCTGCCAACTTCCATGCGGCTCACATGGCCAAGCCATCTCAAGTGCCGCTGACTCAGTAGTGTGTATAAGCTGGGGATGTTGGCCACCTCGAGGACTTCTGTGTTGGAGATACGGTCCTGCCACCTGATGCCAAGTATTCTCCGGAGGCAGCGAAGATGGAATGAATTGAGACGTCGCTCTTGGCTGACATACGTTGTCCAGGCCTCGCTGCCGTAAAGCAAGGTACTGAGGACACAGGCCTGATACACTCGTACTTTAGTGTTCCGTGTCAGTGCGCCATTTTCCTACACTCTCTTGGCCAGTCTGGACATAGCAGTGGAAGCCTTTCCCATGCGCTTTGACTCGCTACATGATGTACTAACTGTATTAAATGCTGGAATGCTGAGGGCACTTTGATGATTTTATACAAATGCATTGGTCCACTGTCTTGACAGTAACCAAAGGTAAACAAAGGACAAACTAATATTTCTGCACATTTGAAGTGGCCTGGAAGCATTTGACTCATTGCAGATCATTAACAGTCCTATAATTACATGATTCCTTGTCAAAAAAATCAGACATTTTTGTCTTCAACCACTAATTTTCAGACCTTTTGGTCTTCAACCACTCTGACCCCTGCTCATCCCTCAATCTCTTCAGACTCTGAAGCTGCAGATGGTGTAAGCAAGCACCTCCTACTTTCTCCTCTCCCCTCACCACAACCATCCTTGTCCCTTTTTCATTTCAGATACTCAAGAATTGGAACCTTCCCAGTCAGTGGACGAAGAGGAAGAGGACTGAAGATAAAAGGATTGTGTACAGTTTTGGTCTCCTTACCTAGGGAATGATATACTTGCCTTCTAGGGGGTGCAATGAAGGTTCACTAGATTGCTTTCTGGGATGAAAACACTATCCTATGATAAGAGATTGAGGAGAATGGGTTTATATTCTCTGGAGTTTAAAAGAGTTAGAGGTGATCTCATTGAAGCTTATAACATTCTTAGACAGTTTGACAGTGTAGATGTTGAGAGGCTTTTACCCTGGCTAACATCTGGATTTAAAGATCATAATAGGATAAGAGGTTGGCCTTTTCAGACTAAGATAAGGAGAAATTTCTTCACTCAGACAGTTGTGAATCTAGAGGGCTCTGGGTTCTCAATCATTGAGCATATTCAAGACTGAGATCAATAGCTCTTTGGACATTAAGAGAATCAAGGGATATAAGGATGGGGTGGGAAGGTGCAGTTGCTATAGAAGTTCATCCGTGTTCTTATTGGATGATGGAGAAGCCTCAAGGGGTTGTATGGCTTACACCTGCTCCTATTACTTACCATAACTAAGAGACACCATCACTCAATCTTATACTCATAACCAGCAGCTCAGAGACTGACACTGCACCTATCTGAGAGGATAGAATAGAGGAAGAATGGACATGTGGTGAGATGCTGGGCACAAGTGCACCACAGCCAGAGCGGGAGGAAAAGATAGTGCACGTGCAAGCTCAGCGGAGGGTGAGGTTGCACACTATTTCTGGTGCAGCGGACTCAGATGAGGACTTTGATGGACCTGGCTCCAGAAGCAGGTTAATGGTTGTATCAAACCAAATGCTTTGTGCACTGGAAAGCCTGCATTCAATGTCAATTAGCATGATGGTGGTCAGCACTAACTTGGCACATGGCTTTGCTCACTTCTTGGAGTCCATCTTTTCTAACATGGAATGGGTGATCACCTCTATCATCACACCTTTGAAACCAGCCATGATGCATCTTTTGATGACTGCTGTGTCACAGATTATAATGCAGAACAACCAGCTTCCATGAAAGGTCTTTATAGTGCTTTAGTAAAAGCTCAGACTGCTACCATCATTGCACTGGATACCACTGTTCAAAAGGGCTCTCAGGGCATCAGCAATCTATCAATCTGTTCTCCAATAGATCAGTAGCATTGCTAAAGCACTGACCAGCAGATTGACAGTGGCTCCATGGAGCACAACCCTGCTGTCTTCTCTCAGGATGACAGCTTTTCTGCTCCTACCCTGCCACTCTGCTGCTGTTTTTGACAGCCCACTCAGACTGGTGCAGCCCAGGCTAACGTGGTGCAGTCTGAAGCCTGGCCTTCTAAACCTATAGCAGCTTGAGGTCACCCTCCAAGGCCATCTGCAGTCTCCTCCTCAATTGGAAGTCAGCATCCTTCCACCACCCCTGCTCCAGTCACTGGGGAAGCACCTTTGAGGAGTAGTGGTCGAGAGAGAGGGCAGAATTCTACCAGCCCTGTGGAGGCAGAGGGTGGTTGGTAAAATGGTTTGGGGCTGTGTCAGGCAGGCTCCTGATGTCTTCCTGACATTGACTAATTTTAGCAGATGTGGGCGGAAGGACAGGTCAGTGGCTGACAGATTGGCAGTGGCAGGTAAGTAAGGTTGTTAAACAGCCAATTGTCAGGTATTTTCCTACTTTTTCTGATTTTTACCAATGGTGCATGGGATTCACAAAGTCTCAGAGGCTTACCAACTCAAATGAGGTGAAATCTTAGCAGCAGCTGTGTTGGGAAGGGAATTGTCAGCCTTATTGTGAAGCACTCTGCAGGCTGTGTGTTGAAGACACTGCCAAATTTGGAGGCACTATGAGGGTGGGGCCAAAGTAAAGTTCTGCTCATTGAAAGGTGCCACCGAAGCCATTTTCCGCTTTACCTGGAGATCTAAAATGGACCGGGTCCGGAAGGACACGATGTTCAAAGCTCTGGACAAGGGCGGGAAAAATGTACCCAACGTTGCCCTCATCCTGATGACCACTTTCGTGTGCGGCTGCATCAAGCTGTGCAGAGAGCCCCAGTACACAAACACCAAGTGTCACTACGTGCTGAGGTTTTATCTGTCCCCGGTGTTACGAAGGATGGATCTGGTCACATTGCCATGGAACGCTCCATCCAGTTGGACTGTGCTGTACCACCTATCCTTGTGGGAAAGTTTCTGCGGGAAGACACTTTTGACCACCAATCCATCAGGCAGTGGTCTGCACAGAATGTCCTCAAGGCCCTACGGGAAAAGGAGTTGGTGGATCCGGTCGGATGGTTCCCCGAGCAGACTGTCAAAGTCATTTGGCAGAATGCCTCATCACCAGAACTTTCAAACAAGCACCAAGACGTAGCTTGGCTGGTGGTGAGAAGGGCCCTCCCCATCAGATCCTTCCTGCATGCCCGGAGTCTCACTCCCTCCACACGCTGCCCTCGAAGTGGCTGAGGTGGGGAAGAGACAGTTGCCCATCTCCTTCTGGAATGCGTCTTTGCAAAGCAGGTGTGGAAAGAGATGCAGTGGTTTTTGTTGAGGTTCATCCCAAGCAGCTCTGTAACACAGGAGTCTGTGCTCTACGGGCTGTTCCCAGGGATGCACACCGAGATAAACATCAACTGCTGCTGGAGGACCATCAATTTGGTGAAAGACGCTCTTTGGTCTGCCCGAAACTTCTTGGTCTTTCAGTGAAAAGAGTTGTCCACGACTGAGTTTTGCTGACTGGCACATTCCAAGCTCCAAGACTACATGCTGAGGAATGCACTAAAGCTTGGGGCAGCTGCTGCAAAGGCTCAATGGGGAAAGACCACTGTGTAAGGTCCTCCCACCAAAGTGAACTGAGGGGCTGGACGCATGGGAAACCCCTTGGGCTGTATACACCAAATATGGGTTTGCTGTACAATGTACATGGCTTGTATAATAGAATGGAAGGGTTCTGAGGCAACTCACTCCTGTATCGAAGAAAACTGATTTCCTTTGCACTTTTTGGAATGTCAACTTGGTGTTGTTTTGAACTGTTTTCTAATGCATTTTTTACAGATTTTTATGAATAAAGCATATTTTTGGAAAAAAAAAGAAAGGTGTCTCCTGGGTCGAAAGCAGCTACTTGCAGGACAAGGTTCTTGAGAGGCTCATCGCAGTGGAGGCTTCATCTGGCTATGGGGACAATACTTTCAGACTCTGACTCCTCTAGTGAGGACTACAGTGGCATAGAGATGGAGATTCAGCCAAATGGAATGGCTGTGCAGCAGCTGGAGTGCTCCAGTAGTCTGAGGAAGCCATTGGACATGGACGAAGAGGGCGCATGAGGCAAGCGGGCAGCCTTATGTTCACAGAAGTGCTATCCAGCTCAAAGAGTGGACTGTCAGAGGTTCAACTTAATTGAAATGTCCGAGCACCCATGTCTACAAAGACCGTCTCTCCAGGGAGGCGGTGGCAGAACTATGTGTTATGCTGGAGTGGGAGTTGGTGTCATTTGTAAGTGGCTGGCACCCAATCCCTGCAGCCTTTAAGCTGTTGTTGGCACCAAACTTTTTCACTTGTGGTTCATTCCAGGGATTGGAGATCTCTGTTGCATTTCTCAGTCACGGCCCATCACTGCATAAAGGAGGTTGTGGATAAAGTGTATCTTCAGCCTGACCAGTGTATCAAGCTCACAACCAATCAGGTCAGTCAGGCTGAGAGGCCATTTGGCTTTAGAGCCATGGGTGGATTTCCCCTGGTTCAGGAAGCCATTGACAGTACTCATGTGGCTCCCTTAGTGCAGCCAGGCACCTTTTGTAAACAGGAAAGGGTTCAAGTCATCTGGGACCACCGTAAGCAGATCACGCAGGTGTGTATAAGGTTGCCAGGAAGCTTCCATGACTCCTACCTCCTTAGATAGTTTCAATTGCCTCAGCTATTCAGGCTACCCAAGTGCCTTCATGGTTGCATCCTGGAGGACAAGGGGTATCCACTAAAGTCATGGCATCTGATCCCTGGATGCAAGCCCAGCACACAGGCAGAGGACATGAACAACTGCTGCCACATGACTACAAGGGCCACCATTGAGACAGGCCTTTGGCCTTTTAAAGATGAGCTTTAGATGCCTCAATAGATCTGGGGGGAGCCCTGCAATATGGACCCTCAAGAGTATCCTGCATCATTGTCATCTGCTGTGCATTGCACAACTTTGCGCTGGAGCCAAAGGAAGACACTGAGCAAGTCGCTTCCTCAGTGGAGGAAGATAAGCAAGAGGCGCTTCAACAGGTACCAGCCAATGAAGATGGGACTGTGGGGCCCGACTCATTGGACAGCGACATGCATGGCAGGGAGATTAGCAACTCTGATCAGCAGAGGCTTCACATGAGGATAGGTGCAAGGGGCCACCGAACCAAGAAGTTCTCTCCCAGAGGTGGCCTTGATGGCCTTTCATTAGAGACCCTTACCATCTCTGTGCCCGTCAGCACTATATGCCAAGGCCTTCTGTCAACACAGGCTCCCTCCCTAACCGCACTGTGGGTGTACCCACACCAGATGGACTGCAGCGGTTCAAGAAGGCAGCTCACCACCACCTTCTCAAGGGCAATTAGGGATGGGTAACAAATGCTGGGTTTGCTAGGGATGACCTCATCCCATGAAATGGATAAAAAAGGCGCTCATGAGGCCCTCACTTTTACCATCCATCCATTCATTTCACATCTGATCACTGTTGACTGTGCATAAAAATGAAACCACGAGTCATGCCACATTGCATGTCAAGACCTTTTAACTCTCATTAAACATTAAATACTTCTGCAGTTAACTAAGTATTATCACCCAGTGAAACCCCAAGTACTATTCCATGCATTTACACATCGCTTATGGTCACTGTTATGGGTGCTTCCCCTGTGTGTGGAGCTAACGTGGAGTAAGGCTGCTACCTTTCTTTCTCCAGTGCCTTAGATGGCCATGGCATGCATCCTTGGGGTGCCTGAGCCCCACTGTGACCTAGCACATTTGGTGCCACCGGCCTCTGTACAGTGGCGTCTGGTGCCACCGGCCTCAGTCACCAGACTAACATCCAGCATTGGTGTCATTGTCAAAGGGGCTGAGGATTAGAGTAGAGATACAGCACTGAAACAGGCCCTTCGGCCCACCGAGTCTGTGCCGAACATCAACCACCATACTAATCCTACACTAATCCCATATACCTACCAAACATCCCCACCTGTCCCTATATTTCCCTACCACCTACCTATACTAGTGACAATTTATAATGGCCAATTTACCTATCAACCTGCAAGTCTTTTGGCTTGTGGGAGGAAACTGGAGCACCCGCAGAAAACCCACGCAGACACACGGATAACTTGCAAACTCCACACAGGCAGTACCCAGAATCGAACCCGGGTCCCTGGAGCTGTGAGGCTGCAGTGCTAACCACTGCGCCAGGATCTGCCTTCAGCTGTGGAAGTATCCTGAGAGAAACCCCCATTGCCTGAAGCTTGCCCCTCCTCTGCCCTTTCAGGGCCCACATGCACTTCTGTGGTCACCTGGAGTGGTTGAGCTCCTGGCAATGGGGAGATGCATGGCTGGTCCATCTCACGCACCCATCGTTCTGTAGACGTCATGAATGAGGCCATGCTATGGAGGTCTGTGACACCCCCTGCATCCACTTGGTGCTATGCTGCATATGTCTCTCCATGAAAGTTGCCACTCAATGGAGGATGCCATGTGTTCACCTGCAAGAGATATGGAGCCCCTCATATCATTCATGGACTCCTCCATCGTTTGTACATGGGGCTTCACTGCCTCTGGAAACTCCGACAGAACTCCACACGTTTGATGCAGCAGCTGAAGACTGAGGCTCACCATCTGCCTTGAGCTGAGCATCGCCGAGCCTCTCCTCATTCTTCTGAGGGGAAGTAGCTTGAGCTGTCAATGCCTCCGTTATCTCTTCCTGCAGGTCTGTACAGTGCTCACCAGATTGTGCCAGCAGAGAATTACAAAAGTTACACCCTTGTTCAAAAAAGGATGTAAAGATAAGCCCAGCAACTACAGGCCAGTCAATTTAACTTTGGTGGTGGGAAAAATTCTGGAAAGAATAATTCAGGACACAATTAATAGTCACATGGACAAATGCAGATTAATTAAACAAAACTAGCATGTTTAACTAACCTGCTAGAACTTTTTCAAGAGGTAACAGAGGGTTGATGAGGACAATGTAGTTGATTTGATGTACAGACATTTGATACAGTGCTGCACAGCAGACTTGTGAGCAAAGTTTTAGCTCATGTAATAAATGGGACAGTAGCAACATGGATGCAGAATATGCTGAATGTCAGGAAACAAAGAGTTGTGCTTAATGGATGTTTTTTGGGCTGGAAGGTTTGTAGGGAGTTCCCCAGGGGTCAATGTTGGGACCCTTGCTTTGCCTGACATATTAACCGCGGTGTATGGGGCACAATTTCGAAGTTTGTAGATGATACGAAACTTGGAAGCATTGTGAACTGTGAGGAGGGTAGTGTAGAACTTCAAAAGGACGTAGACAAGTCGATGGAATGGGCAGGCAGGTGGCAGATGAAGTTCAATGTGGAGAAATGTGAAGTGATACATTTTGGTAGGAAGAACATGGAGAGACAATATAAAATAAAGGGTACAATTCTAATGGGGGTGCAGGAGTAGAGGGACCTGGGTGTATATGTGCATAAGTCATTGAAGGTTGAGAGAGCGGTTAATAAAAAATACGGTATACTTTATTAATAGGGGCAAAGAGTACAAGAGCAAGGAGGTTACGTTGAACTTGTATAAGACATTACTTTGGCCTTAGCTGGAGTATTGCGTCTAGTTCTGGGCACCGCGTTTTAGGAAGGATGCGAAGGTGTTAGAGAGGGTGCAGAAAAGATTCACAAGAATGGTTCCAGGGATGAGGAACTTCAGTTATGAAGATAGATTGGAGAAGTTGAGACTGTTTTCCTTGGAGTAGAGAAAGCTGGGAGGAGACTTGGTTGAGGTATTCAAAATCAAGAGGGGTCTGGATAGAGTAGATTGGGAGAAACTGTTTCCACACGTGAAAGGATCGGGAACGAGAGGGCACAGATTTAAAGTAATTGGTAAAAGAAGCAAAAGCGATATGAGGAAAATCTTTTTCACATAGTGAGTGGTTAAGTGGAATGCACTGCCTGAGAGTGTAGTGGAGGCAGGTTCAATTGAAGCATTCAAAAGGGAATTAGACTGTTATATGAAAAGAAAGATGTGTAGGATTGCGGGGAGAAAGTGGGGAGTGGCAGTAGGTGAAATGCTCATTAGGAGAGTGGGTACAGACACAATGGCTTCCTTCTGCACTGTAACAATTCTGTGATTCTGTAGATTGTGTCAGAGTAAGGGAGAAAGTAATAAAATCTAAATCAGGGTTAATGTGCATGGGGGTATGTGAACGCACGGAGTGTTGCTAATAAGATTGGTGAGTTACAGGTGCAGATTGACATGTGGAAATATGTTGTGGCTATAACAGAGACCTGGCTCAAAGAAAGGCAGGATGGGTATTAAATATTCCTAGATACAAGCTGTTCAGGCAAGATAGGAAAGGGGAAAAAGTGGGAGGGGTGGCACTAGAGCTAAGGAATAAAAATGATGCAGTTACATTGCTCGGTCTGTAGGCCACTAACTAGTGGGAAAGATGTAGAGGAACAAATTTGCAAGAAAATTACAGAGAGGTGCAAAAATTATAGGGAGTTATATTTGGGGACTTTAATTATCCAAACATAGACTGGGATAGTAGTAGTGTAAAGTGCAGTGAGGGGCAAGAGTTTTGAGAATGTGTTCAGGAAAATTTTCTACAGTAGTATGTTTCTCATCCAACCAAAAAGGAGGCACTGCTAGACCTGGTTCTTGGGAATGAGGTGGACCAAGTGGAGTAGTTGCCAGTAGGAGAACATTTAGGGGACAGTGATCGTTGTATAATAAGGTTTAGGCTGACTGGAAAAGGACAAAGAACAATCCAGAGAAAGAATTATTAACTGGAGGAAAGCCAACTTCAATGGGGTAAGAATGGATCTGGGACAAATAAATTGGAGTCAAAGGTTGGTAGGAAAAATGGTAGTTGAACAATGGGCTACCTTTTACATGTGCAATAAAGCCCACCAACGTGAGTGTATCTGTGCTGGTGGAAGGGGCGCTGGAATAAAGTGATGCAGGAGGCTGAATTTAATGCAGCCGTTGAGGGCGCTTATGGTAGCATGGGGAAAACGGAGATTCGTAATGCAACTGTCTGCCTGGAAATCCAGTGTCGTGATGTCTTTTCCAGATTTTGTCACTGGCGAGAATGCACAATGGTGGTATTGCCCGCACAACACGATGGGAACCTGTTTTAAATTGCTGAAATGCCAATTTACATGCATTAAAATATAAGTAAAATCAATTTACTGATGAGTGAGCGATTCTGTGAATGGTGAGTGGCAGTCACCTCTCTGAATTCACGACCAGTAAAATCTGGTGGCACTGAGGTGAAAGATCACATTGCCGCAACGGATAGACAGCCTTGAGCATTGCTGCATAGGGGAAGAGGGAAGTTTGTAGGACATTTTGGGACTGCATTGCTGCGTGTTCTGCAAAGGAATCCGGGGTCCTGAGGGCTCTGCAAGGGGGCTCAGTGTGGGTTTGGGGGGTGGTCAGTATAGGAATGGCAAACTGCTGTGTGATGGGTCTGTTTGCTCACATTGCTGGAATAGTGATGGTGGGCCATCATCAAGCTTGGGCTCTGAGGTCCATCAATGACTCCGCTGATAGAATTGTCACTTCATCAGGTGTCAAGGCAGGTGGCCAGACAGGTTAAGCCACACGTGAAGGAGGCAAGAGACAACCTTATAATGACTTTTTTACAGCCACCCTGGTGTCCATTCACAGAGTGAAATAAAGGCTCACCTTAATGCCTGAACTCTGTTGCCTCCATCCCATTTGTAGTCCCTGTCTTGCAAGCAGCTGCTATGCACACTAGTGACCATGGGAGACCGTATGTTAACGAGGGTTGTCATCACATTGGTATGCCGATGAGGGCTGTGGTCACATTGCCATAGCCCAAAGGAAGAAGGGGGAGGCCAGCAGCTCAAAATTAAGGCATAATGGCACATGGCTTTCTGACAATGAAGCCTAATGATTTGAACAAAGGATATTTCAATTATTTACCACAAAACAAATATGCTACACCCATGAGAACCAAAGTGTGGCTATGTGTTAATATGTTTGTGGGTGCTCCAACATGGTGTGCTGGAGGCAGGCTGCTGATCAGGCTGTCCCTTGGCTTGTGATGACATTGGCGGGCATCCTCTGGCTGCGTGAGGCCTGGAAGGCCACTACTGCCTGGGGTGTCCTGGACTGGTACAGGACTCTTTTAGTTTAGTTTAGTTTAGAGATACAGCACTGAAACAGGCCCTTCGGCCCACCGGGTCTGTGCCGACCATCAACCACACATTTATACTAATCCTACACTAATTCCATATTCCTACCACATCCCCACCTGTCCCTATATTCCCCTACCACCTACCTATACTAGGGGCAATTGCTAATGGCCAATTTACCTATCAACCTGCAAGTCTTTGGCATGTGGGAGGAAACCGGAGCACCTGGAGGAAACCCATGCAGACACAGGGAGAACTTGCAAACTCCACACAGGCAGTACCCAGAATTGAACCCGGGTTGCTGGAGCTGTGAGGCTGCGGTGCTAACCACTGCGCCACTGTGCCGCCTCTAGCACCACTGTGCCGCCCCTAATGCCACTGTGCTGCCCCTGCACCTCTGTGACTCTTCTCAGGCATCACGGCTGCTAGAGCTGGACTCACTAGCAGAGGGGCTGAGGAGCCAGTGGTCACACTCAGTGTGCCCTGAGAGTATTCCCCAGATGTGACTGACATCCTCTCCTTTCTTTGAAGGCTCTCTTGAGCCTCACTGCTCACTAGAGGAGGACTTGGAGAAGGCTCCAGGCTCCTGTTCCTTCTCCTGCCTTGCCATTGCTGTATTGAGCTCATGGCCAAGGCGATGATGTGCAGGTCTGCGCGCATTTGTGGGATCTGATTCTCCATGAGGGTCACCAACCTCTTAATGGAGAAAATCGTAGACTTGAGACATGGTAGCAGTCATGGAACTGATGGACACCTCCTTTGTCCACTCATGGCTGTGCATGACTTCTGGCATTTCCACTAGATGTTACCTTAACTCTCTCTGCAACTCTAGCATGCCCTGTTCTGTCGACACCAGAGGCTCGTCATCATCCTGGGGCTTAGCACGGACCTGGCCAACCACAGTCCTCTGATTGTCGGATGCCTCGGCTGTCTCAGCCTCAGCCAGCTGCAGGGGCGCGTTTGTGATGCACGCACCAGCTTGTGTCCCTGATTCTAATGCCGAGGTGAAGGTATCTGTGCTGGTGGAGGGTGCAAGAGAGTCATGGGATGGTGCATCCTCTGAGCGGTCCTCCTCCTCAGAGTTGGATGCTGAACCCCCGTGGCAGCAGATGCCTGTGAACGGCAACTTGCATGAGAGGACACAACTTGTAGGTTAGACTGTGCAGATCTCCTGATGCCATTCATGCTTGATGTGGGTCTCCAACATTAATGCGAATGGTGAATGGAATCAATCCTCACTCTCTTGCGCAGGGACTCCAATCACCCTGTCCGAGATAGGGCAGCCCCTCCTGGTGCCCACCACCTCCAATGTCTCTTCCTAGGCAGAGGTGAGTGGATGCAGATCTGGGAGTCCTCTGCTAGTCTGGGCCATCTTCCTCCTATTATGGGCCCTCTTGTCCTGCAAGAGGTAGAATGGCGATAGTAGAGAATGGCAGACAGATCAACATGACAGTTCTGCTCATGTCCGCCCGTCCTACTGGGGGATCTGATGTGTCTAATGTTGACACTCGCAGTCGGGAGCTAAGTGGGGGGGAGAGCTATGAAAGAAGGTGGCCTGTGGCCAAGAGCAGCCATGCATCTGTCAGGATGAGATCTAACCCTAGTCACTCAGCCAACGCTGCTGCGCTGCTACCCTCCCCATGTCACGCAACCTCCTGTGTCGTCAAATGCAATGCTCAGGAAGGCAGTCAGTATGGAGCACTGACCTTGGCAGAACGCAGGACTCTCTTCCTGCACTGGACCCAGTTGCATTGAGTGACCCCACAGCTGCTAATTTCCACTTCAATCTCCACCCAGGCTTGCTTGGACAGGCAGGAGGGCCTATTCTTGCCATCCATTTGTGAAAGCCTGGAGGAGAATCTGCAGGGAGGCATCAATGAACTGTGGGGCTACCCTGTGTCTTGCCTCGGCCATCGTCTTCTTCCCTCCTTGCGGGGTGGGGGTGGGGTGGGTACAGCAACCAGTCAGTCAGAGTTTTAGGCTGCACCAAGCTGACAGTAACTCCAAGGCAGAAGTGAATACAGGGCTGGCAGGCCTCTAGATATGGCGCCAGCACCTGCTCTGCAGTCATCTGAGGCCATAATCAATGACTTGTCTCCTGCGCTGACGTGATTTGGGGGTACCACCCCCCTCCCTCGCCATCCCTATGAAAAATGGTCGCCCACCGTGTAATCACAGTGGGGTGGCCACCCACGTGATGAGCGGGAAAGGTGCACTTTTCCAGGCCCCCGCAACGGCAGGCTTATTAAATTCAGCCAAGTGTCTTGAGATGGCATTGCATCCTGTGAGCTTTCCAGTGTAGCAGGAGCCCTGGTCTGTTCCTCATCTGTACCTGGTGAAGAGAAATGATTTAAGTAAAACAGCTGTTACTTCAACCAAGCCCTAGTGCCTCACCTTGGCCAGAAGCTGCCAGTGGTGTTAAAGGCCCACACAGGTGCCACAGGCCACGCATGGTCTAGGGAATTATGGATGCAACTAAAGCTTTACTCACTCTCCATAGCTTCTACACCTGCCTCGCCCTCAGTAACGGGCTGCCTTGCTGTGACCCATCCGATCTCCATGGCCTCCTCCTCCATCAGTGTCACCATGGTGATGAAAAGCTCTGGTTCATTAATGCTCCCTGACATGCATTCTGAACATGTTTCTCCTGCAAGCTTAGACATAGGCAGTGTTACTCCTTTCTCACGGCACATCTGTGCTGGTCCTCTGGGGCATTATAAAAGTTCAAGACTGCGCTGCTGGGAAGGCATGGGGAGGTAGTCATTCAGCTATCTCAGTAAAACATTCACCCACAACTGAGCATGGAGCTCATGTGAATGTGAACTGGATGCTTCAATATGGACATTCATGCCTACCTCATTCATGGGTCTGCCACCTGGCCTCACATTTCATTGGCGCCTTTTAATTGCTGCTGGGCTTGCAGTTTTTAACTCTAAATTCCACCATCTTTCCAGATCGCGACAGGTCATTAAGTCTCTACTTGCACTGGCTCCATGTTCTTGCAACGACCCCTCGGCTGCTTACGGTGCCTGCCAACACCAGTCATTTCTGCTTGGTAAGATTTGCCGTCCTCCTCCTCTCATCTGTTGGAAACAGGAACTATTTCCTTTCTCAGACTACCTTGCAAAAGCGCCTCCAGGTAGGGGGTCGCTGAATTGTGGAGTGACCCTTCCTCTTTCTGATGCCATTGCTGTGCTGCTTTCTTTGCTTTTGACCCCCTCCTTCTTGCCCCTGTCTTCAACTTGCCTGACTGCTGTACATGTGCCTTTAAGGTAGCAGCTGCGTGCAAGTTGCCAGCACTAGGACACGACCGCCACTGTTAATTGGCCAGCATCCCTGACTGCAGGCTCTTATTTGGCTGTTGCTGGTAAAATGCCATAGGGAGTCCTGCAACCTGCCAGTGCATGCCAACGACCCGTATTTCCACCCGGCACAGCCGTCCACCCGTTGATAAAATTCAGGCCAAAAGCACACGGAAGGCAGACTTTAAGGCAAAAGGGTGATTTTTTTTGTGCATTTTGTCATTATTGAATTTATAAAATTGGGTTAGAATATGCATGTTCTGGTAGTTTTTATTTTTGTGTTGCTGGAAAGAGGACAATGTGATGATCAGTGATAGAGGAATGGTAATGAGCGAGGAATTGTTGATGAATGGGGAGATGTGATTGAGGTTAATGGTATGACTGATGAATTATTTGAGCATGTAGAGCCCAAATAAGAAGAGGCTGCCTACTTTATAGCCTCCCTCCCTCTTCTTTCTCCCTATTTTTCTTCCTCCTCCTCCACTTACTTCTCTCTTTAGTGCTCTCATTCCTCAGCTTCTCGCCTGACAGATGGTGGCAAAGGCTGTTCCCTCAAAATGGCCTGATTTTGCAGCATGCAGTAAACTGCCACAAATCGTGATACCCACTCAGCTGATTACTGCAGGTCTTCTCCAGAGTAGTCCAGGCAACAGAAATATTGCTTCATAATGCTGATGGTGTGTTCTATCATGGTTTTTGTAGAAGCATGGCTCTCATTGTAGGCACACTATGCACGTGTGCTGCACTGTGAAGCAGAGTCATGAGTGGATATCCTTGTTGCCCAGTGAACAGCATTTGACTTGAAATGATGAGTCAAATACACATGCTGCAGAGGGACTGCCACAGAATGAAGGAATTGTGACTACTGCCAGGATAACAGGCATTTGCCTGCATGATTATCTGCCTGTGGTCACACACCAACTGCACATTATGGAAGTGGAATTCTTTCTGGTTCATGAAAATGGTCAAGTTCACATTAGGAGAATGTGTGTGCAGTCATTAACACCCTGTACCATGGGGATACCTGCAGTCTGTGCAAACAATTGTGCTTGCTCTGCCTGCCTGTCTCTGGCAAGAGGGAATAAAATGGTTGCTTACATCTCAACATTTAAAGAGCCATGGTCACCTTGACAGGTGATGCTATCCTTGCCCTACTTTGAGGTTGCAGATGTGGCTCCGGCAGTTGGCTGTTATTAGTCACAACAATTTTTATGAAGCAAAGACGTCTCAAGCATTGGTCATCACTCAAGTTGAGGTAAGAGAATTTCTCCTTTAAGACAGTCTGTAGTTATGGACTCCTGCTGAGACACCTTCTCCCCTTCCTCTTCCTCCCTCTTCTTGAAGCTTGTCCTGCTCTATGTGTCCCCTTTTCATTCTCCCAGTCATACTCAAAGCCCCAAAGGAAGGCCTACCAGACCAGCCATTTGTGAAAGCAACCTTTTTCATCACAAGCTTATATTGAACAAGAAAGTACTTATGCACCAACCAGACAACTCCCTGTACACCATTGAAACTTTAGGCAAGTTTAAGAACTAATTCAGTAACTGACCTGTAAGTTCATGATCCCTTTAAATAACTCTGATGGGGTTCTTTCATTTGTTTAACACATGTTCAGCTGTACAAGGTTAAGAGAGGTCAGGTAAGCTGGCGCCTACTAACACTAACTCTAGTTGTATTAGGATGCCATTGCCCTACTTGTCTCTCCGCTTAGATAAGTTGCTTGCTATTGTAAGGGAGTAGTCACTTCTTGATGCTAGCTAGTTTGGGACTTGGTCCAGACTTTTGCTAACTAGCAAGGCTCCATTGCCACTTAATCCAGATAGACTCTTGGTTGATCTTAAGGCTGTTATCCTTTTTTGGGGTACTAAATCTGTAGTACATTCTCTTTTACAGTGCTTGAATGGCAGGAATAAATTGAGACTAGCTCTAGAATGGTTTTAAAACACTCGAAATAATTTTATTGACTTTAAAACATTACAGTTTTTCCAGGTAATGGATTGCATACAACCTTATCACTGGCAAATACAACTCAGAAGAAAGAGCGATCAGATCCATCTTCTGGGAGATTTAAGGGGGTTAATTCTTCTTCAATAGCTTCTTCCTTCAATCCTGGTTGTGATTTCCTGAAAGTTATTGGAAGCCTGTATGTTTTATATCTTTCCTCCTGAAGTTGTTCCATTCATTTCCCATGGTCCAGCAGAATAACTGTCTTATCTCTCCTTTTAAAAAAAATCTTTCTTTCTAGTCAGTGTCCTTGGAAAATACAGATAGTATATTCTCTCTCTCAAGGTAGATTTAAGCAATACCAAGATCCAGCATGCTCTCTGATTTTGGCAAAACTGGAAATTACTGCCCAGAGGTCTTTGCCCCATTGGTGTTTTGATGCAATGATCTATTCTTCCCTAGAACCCAAATCAGGCTACCTGTAATTTTGCTTGTATTGTATTCATTGCACATGAGTTATCCTACATATGCTGTTCATACCCCTAACCAATTAGGTGCTTTTACCATTCTCCCTTCTCATCCAGGCTTTCAAGTCCATTCCTTTATCTATCGCATGTTTCCAAGGTGAGCATCGCCCTCACAGTTCTAGCTCTAGAGGTCTTCATTAGTCCTCCTGAAGAGTAGGCACCAAAAAGCTCCATAACAAAAAGTCCAAAATTCTTCAGCCAGGTACCAGAACCAGAAATGTGATAAATAACAGGATGATCTGTTTTTGTGATGTTGACTGTAGGATATAGGCCAAGACACCAGGGGGATTCATCTGCTATTTTTCAACTAATGCCATGATATCTTTTAGGCTTGTGTAGTATGAGCAGTGGCTCAGTTAGTAGCACTCTTACCTCTGAGTTCAAAGGTTCAAGCCTGACTCCAGAACTTGAGCACAAAAGTCAAGGCAAAACTGAGGGAGTGCTGCATTGTTAGAGGTGCTGTCTTTCAGATGCAATGCTCAATGTCAGGAGAAGAAGAGTCTTGCAGCAACTTGGCACAGGGCTTTGGGTAGAGAATCATAGACATTTATGACACAAAAGGAGGCCATTCAGCCCAAGTATCAACAGTGGCTCAGTTGATAGCATTCTCACCTCTTATGGATAAGACATTAAACTGAGGCCCTGTGCTCTCTCACTTGGATGTAAAAGATCCCATGCTGCTATTTTGAAGAAGAGCAGGGGAGTTATCCCTGGTGTCCTGGCCAATATTTACCCCTCAATCAACATCACAAAAACAGATTATCTGGTTATTATCACATTGCTGTTTGTGGGAGTTTGCTGTGTGCAAATTGGCTTTTATGTTTCCTGCATTACAACAGTGACTGTACTTCAAAAGTACTTTATTGACTATAAAGTGCTTTGAGATATCCAGTGGCCATGGAAAGGCGCCATATAAATGCAAGTCTGTCTTTCTTCCTAGATTTACCTGATAGGGAAAACTGGGCCTGAACTTAATGTCTCATCGGAAAGAAGGTGCCTCCAACAGTGCAGCACTCCCTCAATCCTATGCTGAGGCGCCAGCCTAGATTATGTGCAGAAGTCTCTGGAGTTGAGTTTGACCTCTAGGCCTTCTGACTTAGAAGCAAGTGTGCAACCACTTAGCCAAAAGGGTTGCTCGTGCTTCATGGACCATACTCCACTGTGAGTCAGCACTTTCAGGAGACTGGGAGAGGGGATATTAAAAAAGAAAAAATAATCTGTAAAATTAAATACTTGTCTTTTTTAACAGGTGAAAGTTTACTCAAATCTTATTCAGGTAACTATATTTAGGGAACCTGGTTATAAGAAGGGCAGCATGAGTTGACACCTGGATGAGAAATGAATGGAAGGCAATTTTTGTATTGTTAATTAAATGCATCACCTTTATCACATGTTGCATTTTGGTCTTCAGTGTGATTTTATAGTAGTTTCTGAATCTACATTGTAAGTATGTTATTGACATAGAAGTTTGCTCAATGGTTTCAATGTTCTTTAATGCAGGATTAAGAGAGTGGTGCTTGTTCATGCAGAGGGGCTTTGTGGAAGTTTTCAGGGCAGGAGAATAAGCAGAACAGTAGAACTGCTGAGCAATTAACTCATCCCTTGCATCTCTTGCTGCAAGGCATTTAGGTAGTCCTTTTTCTGCTGATCCATCCTTGCTTTCACTTGGCATTCCTCATCCCGTAAGGACAGCTGTTCTTGCTCTGTTTCCTCCAAATGCTAGACTGTCTGTATAACAAGATTGACTGGCAGGATGCAGCACATTATTATGACATGGGAGGGTCTTTATGAGACATATTGTAGGGAGACCCAGGCCCGTCTATACATCTGAACCTTTATTTGAATAGGCCTATGCTATGCTCAGTAATCATCCTGGTGATCCTATAACTTTGATTTTAAATATGTAGCTCAGGCATGTAGGGGTTGCGTAGGAGTATCATGACCCACATGCGTAGGAGATAATATTTGTCACCCAGCAGCCATCATGTTGGTGAGAGGTCAAATATTTGGGTGATGTTTGACTGTCTCAGGATAAAAGCGTTGTGACATCTGCCTAGATATCTCGCAAAAATTTGTATGATTGTGCTTCTGTGAGTGGACACTAGCTGGACATCAATGCAGGCAGTTTTAAAATTTTCACATGTGTTGCTATATAATGTTTTAAATATATTTTAGATGCAGTGCTTATTCATCAAAGTACAGAAGGTGACATGCTCTCTGAACTTGCTTTACTTTCATCTTCAGGTATATTTTTATGATTATGTTCATTATTCTCTGTGAACTTTACAATTCAGTGTTTGTGCAAACTAACCTTTGAAAATATATTGCCAATCACACTTTGCCCACTGGGGACTTCGTAGGGCTTAAAGTTTTTACGTTATCTATTCTCAAAGGCTGTATTAACACAAAACTTCAGTTGTGATAAAATATTCCATGTCATGTTTCAGATTGGATATGTATTTTGTTCCAGGTAATTTTAATTGTTCTGAAATGTTACCAATTTTAACAATCGAGGATGGGGGTGTTCATGGGGCCTCCCCAGTTGTATAATTGTCCACCACCTTTCATGACTGAAAGTGGCAGGACTGCAGAGCTTTGATCTGGTCTGTTGGTTGTGAGATCGCTTGTGAGAACTCTGTCTATAGCATGATGCTCTGCTGTTTATTATGCAAATATTCCTGTGTTGTAACTACACCAGATTGACAAGTCATTTTTAGGTGCACCTGGTGCTGCTCCTGACATACTCTTCTACACTGCTCATTGACCAGGGTTGATCCCTTGGCTTGATGGTGTGGTAGAGTGAGGGTTATGCTGTTCCATGAGATTACAGATTGTGGTGGAATGCAATTCTGTTGCTGCTAGATGGCCCACAGCACCTTATGGATGTCGGGTTTTGAACTGCTAGATCTGTTTTGAATCTTTCCTATTTACCACAGCAGTAGTACACAAAAATACAATGAAGGGTATCCTCAGTGTGAAGACAGTGTGTTGGTCAATCCTACCAATACTGTCATGGGCAGATGTGTCTGCGACAGGTAGATTAGTGAAAATTAGGTCAAGTAGGTTTTTCCCTTGTGTGGTTGTCTTACCACTTGCCGCAGGCCCAGTCTGGCATCTGTGTCCTTCAGTTATCAGCCTGCTTGGTCAGTAGTGGTACTGCTGAGCCACTCTTGATGATGGACATGGTGGTCTCCCACCCAGAATACATTCTATCTCTTTGCTACCCTCAATGCTTCTTCCAAGTGGTGTTCAGCATGGAGTAGTACTGATTCTTCAGCTGATGGAGGGAAGTAGGTGGAAATCATCAGGTTTCCAAGCCCACGTTTGTCCTGATGCCATGAGGCTTCAGGGGGTCTGGGGCCAATGATGAGGACTCCCAGGGCCATTCCCTCCCGACTGTATTCCACTGTGCTGCCACCTTTGGTGGGTCTGCCATGCTGGTGGGAGAGGGCGAACCCCAGGGAGGGTGATGGAAGAATCTGAGGTGTTGTCCGAAAGATATGATTCTATGAGTATGACTGTGTCAGGCTGTTGCTTGACTAGTCTATGGAACATACAAATTAGGAGCAGGAGTAGGCCACTTGGCCCTTCCAGTCTGCTCTGCCATTCAATCAGTTCATGGCTGAACTGATTACCCCACATTTCCACCTACCGCCAATAACCTTCCACTCCCTTGCTGATCAAGAATCTATCTACCTCTGCCTTAAAAATATTCAAAGACTCTGCTTCCCCTGCCTTTTGAGGAAGAGAATTCCAAAGACTCACGACCCTCTGAGAGAAAAAAATTTATCCTCATCTCTGTCTTAAAGGGGCAGCCCCTTATTTTTAAACAGTGACCCCTAGTTTTAGATTCTCCCACAAGGGGAAACAGCCTTTCCACATCCACCCTGTCAAGACCCCTCAGGATCTTATGTTTCAATCAAGTCGCCTCTTACTCTTCAAAATTTCAGCAGATACAAGCCTAGCCTGTCCAAGCTTTCCTTGTAAGATAGCCCGCCCATTCCAGGTATTAGTCTAGTAAACCTTTTCTGTACTGCCTCCAACGCATTTACATCCTTCCTTAAATAAGGAGACCAGCACTGTACACTACTCCAGATGTGGTCTCACCAATGCCCTGTATAGCTGAAGCATAACCTCCCTACTTTTGTCTTCAATTCCCCTCACAATAAAAGATAACATTCTATTAGCTTTCCTAATTACATGCCGTACCTGCATACTAACCTTTTGCGATTCATGCACTAGGACACCCAGATCCCTCTGCACCTCAGAGCTCTGCAATCTCTCACCATTTAGATAATATGCTTCTTTTTATTCTTTCTGCCAAAGTGGACAATTTCACACTTTCCCACATTATACTCCATTTGCCAGGTCTATGTCCACTCACTTAACCTATCTATGTCCCTTTGTTGCCTGCTTATGTCGTCTTCACAAGTTACTTTCCTACCTATCTTTGTGTCATCAGCAAATTTAACAACCATACCTTCGGTCCCTTCATCTAAGTCATTTAGATAAATTGTAAAAATTTGAGGCCCCAGCACTGATCCCTGTGGCTCACCACTTGTTACATCTTGCCAACTAAAAAAATGACCCATTTATGCCTACTCTCTGTTTCCTGTTAGCTCGCCAATCTTCTATCCATGCCAATAGGTTACCCCCTACACCATGAGCTTTTATTTTCTGCAAGAGACAGGTCTCCCAATTCTGGTACAAGTCCCTAGATGTTAGTGAAAAGGGCTTTGCAGAGTCGACTGAGCTGGTTGTGCCTTTGTTGTGTCTGGTGGCTAGGTTAATGCTGGGTGGTCCGTCTAGTTTTATTTATATTATGGTTTTGTGTAGTGAATTGATACAACTGAGTCGCTTGCTCGGCCATTTCAGAGTCAACATCGCTGTGGGTCTGGAGTCACTTGTAGATAAGGGTAAGGTCAGCCTTCCCTAAAGAAGTGAACCAGATGGGTTTTTATGGGTATGCGGTAGTTCCATGCTCGTTATTAATAATTTTTTTTTATAATTCCGGATTTATTTAATTAACTGAAATTAAATTCCCCAGCTAGTGTGGTGGGATTTGAACTCACGTCTCCAAACCATTAGTCCAGGCCTTTGGTTTACTGGTGCATTAACATAACCACCACACCCATTCCTTACCATAATGGCGAGATTTTTCAGAGGTGGCAGGGGTCCCACAGCCGGGGCCGAAAGCAGAGGTTGACTCCGCTTCAGCGGGCAGGTGAACCTGGAGCCGCATTTTACAGGTGGCAGTCAGTTGAGTGGCTGCTGCTGAGGCTGTTGTGCAATTAAGGATGGGGTGGCACATCCCCAAAAGTTGCCAGCCCAATCAGAGGGCCAGCAGCCTCAGCAGGGCCACTGGGAGCTGTGTCCACTGCTGGGGCTGCACCTGAAGGACCAGGGCACAATGATGGACTTGCACCTTCAATGTAAGATAAGTGAGGTTGGGGGCTCTGGGGCCAGTCAGGCAGGCCCCGGCAGGGAAGTGGGTGCTGTCGCTGAGGGCAGGCAATGCCAATGCTGCGGGGCAGCCATTACTGCCAAGGGTCCCCTTTATGGACCAAAGAGTGAATGTTGGAACATAAGAATTAGGAGCAGGAGTAGGCCATTCGGCCCCTCGAGCCTGCTCCGTCATTTGATAAGATCATGGCTAATCTGATTGTGGCCTCAACTCTACTTTCCTGTCTACCCCCTATACTCTTTGACTCCCTTATCAATCAAGAATCGATTTAACTTAGCCTTAAAAATAGTCAATGACCCTGCCTCCACTGCTCTCTGGGGAAAAGAATTCCCAGACTAATGGCCCTCTGAGGGAAAACATTTCTCCTCATCTCTGTCTTAAATGGGAGACCCCTTATTTTTAAATTGTGTCCCCTAGTTCTAGCCTCTCCCACAAGGGGAAACATCCTCTCCACATCCACCCTGTCAAGTCCCATCCAGATCTTATATGTTTCAATGAGATCACCTCTCATTTTTATAAACTCTAATGGATACAGGCCCAACCTGTCCAACCTTTCCTCATAAGGTAACCCCTCCATCCCAGGAAACAGTCAAGTGAACCTTCTCTGAACTGCTTCTAATGCAATTATATCCTTTCTTAAGTAAGGAGACCAAAAGTGTACACAGTGCTCCAGATGTGGTCTTCCCAACACCCCCTAACAACTGTAGCAAAACTCCTCTACTTTGTACTCGAGTGCTGAGGTTATCTCAGATCTACATTACTGTCTGCCCTGCCTCATGTTATCTGCTGCTGAAAACCCATCGGTGCCTTTGTCACCTCCAGACTCAACTATTCCAGTGCTCTCTTGGCCAGCCTTCCATCTTCCATCCTCCATAGACTTAAACTTACCAAACATCTGCTGCCATCCCTTTCCCTGGGAACTGTCTAAGGCTGAACTAGACGATTCACAACCTTGGTGTCATATTTGCCCCCAAGGTGAGCTTCTGACACTTATCCATACCGTTATTTACACTATCCACACCTATTTCCACCTCCCGAACATCGCCCAATTCCACCCCTGCCACAGCTCATTCACTGCTGAAACCCTCATCCATGCCCTTGTTACCTCTAGACTTGGCTATTCCAATGCTCTGCCACATTCTACCCTCCATAAACTTGAGGTCATGTAAAGTTCTGCTGCCAACATGCTTGTTCACTCTTAGTCCCGTTCACCCATCACCCCTGTACTCATTGACCTACATTGGCTCCCAGTAAAGCAGTGCCTTGATTCTAAAATTCTGATCCATGGCTTCGCCACTCCCTATCTCTGTAATCTCCTTCAGCCCCTCAACCCTGCAAGATCCCTGTGCTCCTCTAATTCTGGCCGCTTGAACATACCGATTTTAATTGCTCCTACATTGGCGACTTTGCCTGCAGTTGCCAAGGCACTAAGCTCTGGAATTACCTCCCTAAACCTCTACCTCTCTTTCCTCCTTTAAGCCAGCTCTTAAAATCTACCTCTTTGACCAAGCTTTTGGTCATCTGCCCTTATATTCCCTTACGTGTCTTGATGTCAAATTTTGTTTTATAACATTCCTGTGAAGCACCTTGACATGTTTTATTATGTTAAAGGAGCTATATAAATACATCTTGTTGCTGTATTATTATATTCTCACCCATACCAAGTCCCACTCACCAATTAACCCTGTGCTCACTGATCTATATTGGCTTTTGAAATGTGAAATTTGTAATAATAGGCTGTCAGCCTGTGGCTATATGCCAAGGATACATTCTTGGACATGGAGTCAAACACTTATTAAATATCGAAATGTTACATATACTCAAGACCAACACTGAAATCACAAAGGATACTTTGCCACAGAAGATACACACTTTTACAGCTCTATCCTCCAGATTTTTCCTTTTGTCATCTTCCAACCTGTGTCTATAATATTCCACAGGCATCTGCATTCCATAACTCTTTATCCACGCTCCACCTCCATTCTGATGTTTTATGGTCTCAAGTTGTACAAAAAAAATTTGTATTTCAGGGTTAGCAAGACATAAAAAGAGGCTTGCTACCAAAACTGTGATATTGAGTCTCCAGTTCAGAGCGATAAAGTGAAACTAAATGTAAACATGTGCAAGCCCAGAATCAGGTTACAATTAACCTTTGTACAGATCCATTGTGCTGTTGGTTGCTTTGAATACATGTATATGTGCCCAATGTGCCTTACCTTGGTTATTCTCCTTTGTGATGGGGTACGGTGTGTATTTTCTACAACCTAACCTAATGTTTCATTGCCCGATGATTCCCAGAAGGGAATTGGGAGAAGGAACTAGGCGATAGAGTGTGCTTGGGATGGATTTGGTCCAGTGCCTTCTTTGCTGGTTCAGAAGCCTGCAATTGCTGGTACCACACCTAATGCTACAATGTCATCTAGTTCTGCACCTCCTTTGTCATCTTAATACCAATTTGTGCTGCTGGACACCTCCTCCTCTGCATGTCCAGTGACCTGTGTGCACGTAGTCCACTATACAGCAATGCCATTATTGAGGTAAAAACAGAACGTGCTGGAAATACTTAGCAGGTCTGGCACTATCTGTGAAGAGAGAATCATAGTTAACATTTCAGGTCTGTGACCTTTCATCAGAACATTATTGAGGTACTGCTTTATGGCTCTTTCAATCCAATCACTAAGCCTCTGAAACTGCACAAGAGTTATTGCTGAATTTTGGAGCCTAATGTATTTATGGACCTTGTCAGAACATTCATTAGTGGAAGTATGCTTGGGTTTAGGCTTCATTTTAGATGATTTTGAAGGGGTCATGTTTTTCAAAGTGATCTTCAATTCTGTTAGTTGAGCATGCATAAGTACTCAAATATGGGTAATGGATTTCACCCCAGTCACCCCCAGCTTTTCAGTGTGCTTGTTATGTTGAAGATTGAAATGTGGGCTAGATCCCAGCTCTGCTGAGATTCTGCCCTGTTCAGACTGAACCTTTAAAATCAGTTTGGGTGGGCTGTGGGTAGATCCCACCTATCTCGAAGGAGCATGTTGGGAGGAATTCCTGGAAAAATCCTCCCCTTCCACCCATCAAAATAGACACTTAACATGAAGGCTCCAAAATTTTATGAGAATAAGGTAATTGATCCCATAGGGGATTAGTTATATTCTCTAACACGATAGTGGTTCTTGTGGGAGTCAAATATTTGGTAAAAAAACATTTTTTTGTTCACCCTATTTGGCATCAGAGGGACCTCAGGTGGAGCAACAAGGGGGACAGATTGACTGGGGTGGGTGCTAAGTACTCCAGCTATCCAAATTACTCTGTCCCTAGAATTTGATAGGGGATCTCTGGCTTTGGACAGGCAAGGACCCCAGATATTTCTGGGCCAGTGTATGTAGCTTATATGAGAACATATTAATTGATGCTTTCCACCCTCCATGCCAATTATTTGGCAGATGTGGGGTTGATGGGAGTCAAAAGGTACTTGGTGTCATATTCCACCTGTATGTGTTCCCTTTCCATTTCCTGCAGACCAGTCCCCTTGATACATAATATGCCTGCTTAAATGTAAGTGGATGTATGGAAACTTTATAAAAATGATAATCTGGGCTCTGTCTTGTTTCACAACAATTGCACTGTTTGAACACTGGCAGCAAAAGATATCTATTTGGCCCAGGGAACAGTTGGTGAAAGTGGGAGGTGAATGTAACCACCTGACAGGGTCAGCACATTATTATATTGGAAGGCAGGCTGAGATCACAACCTGCACTTTATATGAGCAACATATGACAAGAGGTCATAAATTTGTTGCTCCGACAGGACTTAAAAGCACTGGAAGAGAAATAGGTAACTGTAATTTTTTACTGAGCACTTTGGGCAGTGTACTGGTAACTGTTGCTGATTAACACTATTATGTTAAAATTACGACAAGATGAAATCGGAGTCCAACAGCACTGCACTGTTTTCCCAATAATTGCAGTACCCAATAGCGAGGAGGGTTGGCCTTCCAAAAGCTTGTGAAGTTATTGCTGTGAGCCATTTGGAGGGAGATGGCTGTGGCTGTAGTTCATAATACAGCAGCCAAAGGAAGTCAGTACAGTGCCAGACAAAATTTAGTAATTGGACAAGCACAGACACTGGCTTACCTTTCCCAAATACACTGTAGCACCATGTGTGACCATCTGCTTCTCACCATTCCAGTGTTAGTGGGCTGCAACAGAGAGCAGAGTGCTCTGTGCTTCTCTTTCACTCACACTCTTCCAGCTGGCACCTGCCCATAAAGCACTGCTCACAAGCCTCATATGCATGCAGCTCATTCCAGTTCTCACCTCACATGACGACATAGCCCTTCAGACCTTGTACTGACTTAAGCATTTACAGAATGTTAATAGAGAAGCATTGAATATCTCAAGAAGCACAACCCTTCCATGCTGTCTGCATTCTTCTTGCAGGATAAAATAGCACACAATGCCCAGGAGAGGTAGGCCACTAAGGGAGTGGGAAGGTGGGATGGGGGGTGCTCATGACACTAAGCGACAAACTCCCTGTGAGCAGCAGACCATGGATCTTCTCGGGAGGCACTCCACTTTAGCAACTGGGGACAGAGAAATCTGCCGGTCTCTGCAAGCTCTAAGTACAAGAACACTAACATGGATTTTGTTTTATTTGTTCATGGGATGGAAGCGTCACTGTCAAGGTCAGTATTTATTGCCCATCCCTAATTGCCCTTGAGCAAGTGGTGGTGCACTGCCTTCTTGAACTGCTACAGTCGTTGTGGTGTAGATACACCCACAGTGCTGTCAGGGAGGGAGTTCCAGGATTTTGACCCAGCAACTGTGAAGGAACAGCGATAGAGTTCCAAGTCAGGATGGTGTGTGACTTGGAGGGGAACTTGCAGATGGTGGTGTTCCCATCCATTTCTGACATATGCTAGACTGCTTATACCAATTGATACGAAAGTTAAAGTCCCCCATTAGAACTACTCCGCCTTTGCTACATGCTTGTCTAGTCTCTGCATTTATACAATCTACAATTTCACAGCTGCTATTAGGGAGCCACGCTCTGGAAGTGGTTCAAGAGTTCACCTACCTAGGCTCAACTATCACCAGTAGCCTGTCTCTAGATGCAGAAATCAACAAGCGCATGGGAAAGGCTTCCACTGCTATGTCCAGACTGGCTAAGAGAGTGTGGGAAAATGGCGCACTGACACGGAACACAAACGTCCGAGTGTATCGAGCCTGTGTCCTCAGTACCTTGCTCTATGGCAGCGAGCTCTGGACAACATATGTCAGCCAAGAGCGACATCTCAATTCATTCCATCTTCGCTGCCTCCGGAGAATACTTGGCATCAGGTGGCAGGACCGTATCTCCAACACAGAAGTCCTCGAGGCGGCCAACATCCCCAGCTTATACACACTACTGAGTCAGCGGCATCTGAGATGGCTTGGCCATGTGAGCCGCATGGAAGATGGCAGGATCCCCAAAGACACATTGTACAGCGAGCTCGCCACTGGTATCAGACCCACTGGCCTTCCATGTCTCCGCTTCAAAGACGTCTGCAAACGCGACATGAAGTCCTGTGACGTTGATCACAAGTCGTGGGAGTCAGTTGCCAGCGTTTGCCAGAGCTGGCGGGCAGTCATAAAGGCGGGGCTAAAGTGTGGCGAGTTGAAGAGACTTAGCAGTTGGCAGGAAAAAAGACAAAAGCGCAAGGGGAGACCCAACTGTGTAACAGCCCCGACAAACAAATTTTTCTGCAGCACCTGTGGAAGAGCCTGTCACTCTAGAATTGGCCTTTATAGCCACTCCAGGCGCTGCTCCACACACCACTGACCACCTCCAGGCGCTTACCCATTGTCTCTCGAGACAAGGAGGCCAAAGAAAGATCAGGGAGCCTATATATAACTACCGTCTTAAATCCCTTTTCTTAATTCTAACCATAAAGTCTCCATTGGTTCCTTACCTCTCATTTTATCCTCCCTTACCTTTGAAGTGATTTTATCCTTAATCACTGGGGCAACTCCTCCCCTCTACTATTTTCCCTATCTTTCCTGTAAACCTTAGAACCTGATATATTTAGTCCCCAGCCCTGACTGTCTTACAGCCATTTCTCCGTGATGGCTACTATTGTCAGACCCTCCAAGTTTAATTTGTGCCTTCAATTCATTCAATTAATTCATTATATTCTATGCGCTTGTACAAAAAAGTGCTTATTTGGGCCACACTTCCTAACATTTCCTTAATTAATATTTTACTCATGTGTTTCTTATTTCCCTCTCCTGGCTTAATCACTTCACATCTTTTAGTTTTCCCTTTACCTGTGGCGCCGAAAACATCATCACTGAATGTTACTCTACTTTCTTCCCTTTCATTTGTTTTTAAACTATTAACTATACTTCCTTTTCCACCTGAGCCCTTATCATCCCCTCCCCCCCACAACCCCGCCAACCACCACATGGTAGGTGGGCTGGGAGGCTGATCGTCTGTCTACTGAAAGTAGGTGGGCAGCCAATTTAAATAATTAAGAACACCCTATTTATCCTTTCCATTAGGACCCTGGTCCCAGCTCAGTTCAGGTGCAGCCTGTTTCAACAATACAGTTCCTGCCTGTCCCAATACTGGTGCCAGTGATTCAGGAAATGATCACCTCTTTCTCACACCACTCCTTCAACCATATGGTCACCTCCCTAATCTGCTTATCCCATAACAATTTGCCCACGGCTCGGGTAATAATCCAGACATTATAATCCTTAAGGTACTGTTCTTTAATCTAGCTCCGAGTACCTGGTACTGTCCAGCGTTGTTGGTTTCGTCATGGATCACAATGGCTGGCTCTTCCCCCTCCCATTCCAATATCCTTTCAAATCAGTTTGTGATGTCCCTCACCCTGACACCGGGTTTGTTTTGGATTTTATGAGCGCCCTCCGCAGGTGGGATTGGAGGTGGGGGGCCCATTGCCAAGTGATTTTGCTGGGGCTGGGATAGGCCGGCAACAGCCTTCCCGTCCAGAGGCTAATTGATGCCCTTAACTGGTTTATTAATGGCCACTTAAGGGCCTCTTCCCGCCGCTGCTGGGATCTAACCAGTGGCCTCCACCACATGGGGAGAGTGCCATAAAATAAGGCACTCTTCCTGTGGATTTGGGTGGGGGTTCCTCTTCTGTAGACAATCTGTGGCCCATGGAGGACCCCTGCCGGCAAAACCTCTACCTCCATGCCCCCCGTCCCCCGGACATCACACCCACCTCCCCCCCCCCGCCACCCCCCACTCGCCTGAGCATTCCATACTGGCCCTGGTGACCCCCGCCTCACTTATCTGTGTTACGGGTCCCCAGTGCTGGGCCTGGGTCCAAGGCCTCTGCATTACTGTCAATGGCCACTGCAAGTGGTGGCGCTGCCAATACTGCTGAGCTGCCGGCCCTGTGATTGGCCGGCAACTCTTGGTGGCAGGATCCCCATCTTTAAAGCAGTTGAGATCCCAGCGTGGGACACTTAGGCAACAGGTCAATGGAGAATTACTCCGGGAGTCAGTCTTGCACTGGGAACCCCTCCTCCTCCATAAAAGCCAGTCCACCATATGGAACTCTTGATCCTGCTTATAAAGGAAGCTATCTGTACCCTAATTATTGAATCCCCAACAACCACTATATTATGTCTCTACTCCTTTTCCTCCTTCCCCTCCTTTGGACTGTTTCCTGCTCTAAATGCTGTAGTCTGTATTCTGGCTGTCCTTTTGACAGTCTTACTCCTTATTTTTACAGGTAACAAGTACATTGTACCTCTTAACCAGAATCAATTTCTGAAGATCCTTGTTCTCTATCTTACATGGATTCCCCTTCCTCTGAACATGACGGACTGGATTTAGTGGAGCCATTGGAGCTCCCGGCACTGGCCCAAATAGGCAGGGGGAAGCACACCTCGGCCATTTGGACCAACCCCCCATCCTCTGGCTCTATTTATTGACACCCAGGCAAGTGACAGCCTGTGCTGGAATCGCCATCCCTTTAACGACAGTGATTCCACCTCCAAGAGCTACTGGCCAACCAGAGAGCCGGCAGCTTAGTAGTATCTGCAGCGTCATCGGAAGCGGTGCCATTGCGGGTACAACAGGAGGCCTTGGAACCAGGCCCAGTGCAGGAGACCCAGACCTCAAGTAAGTGAGGCAGTGTCACTGGAGGCAATCCAGGAAGCCCTGGTGATGCGGGGAGGGAGGGTGTGCATTGAGTGCATCGGGAGGGGGTGGGGGGTTCAGAGAGGTGGGTTGTTTTCTGCTGGGGACCCTCCATGGGCCATAGATTGCCCACAGAGGAGGCCCCCACTCCCAAGCCTGCGGTATGGGGGGAAGGGGGGGGCACGTCCTCGTTTTACTGGGCAACCTCCCTGTGTCGGAGGCTCCCCTGCCGCTGGATTAATTCCAGCAGCAGTGGGAAGACGCCCCTAAGTGGATGAGGACAGGCCTGTTAAGGGCCTTAATTGGTTTCCCGGCAGGAAGGCCGTTGTCAGCCTATTCTGCCCCTAACTTAATTGCAGTGTAACAGGAAGGCGATGGGCCCTCCCCCCGCCCTGCCTCCCACCATAATTCTATGGAGCCCCCTGCCTCATAGCCCGTCTCTGGGGGGCCCATTAAATCCAGCCCTACCAGTCACCAACTCCGTTCTGAACATGCACCTCGTTATGAGGTGTGACCGAAGTCTGGAGCAAACTGCCAGATACTACTCCCTACTCTCTTATATGTTGGGGCGTCTCCACGTCATATTCCAGCTCAATGACTCTGAGCCAGAGAGATTTGGGTCAGAGACATATACTGCAGATGTGACAGTCTCTCCACAAAGTCACACATACTGCAGTCCCGACGCACAACCTTCTCTGCCATATCTTAGTCTAGATTATCGAGTCATTGAGTCATTACAGAATAGAACGAAGCCCCTTGGCCCAGCCAGTCCATGACAGCTCTCTGTAGAGCAATCCAATCAGTTCCATTCCCCTGTTTTATCCATGTAGCCCTGCAAGTTAATTTCCCTCAAGTGCCCACTCAATTTCATTTTGAAATCATTCATCGTCTCTGCTTCCATCACCCTCATAAGCTGTGAGTTTCACGTCATTACCACTCACTGTGTAAAAAATAGTTCTTTCTAACATCCCCTGCATCTCTTATCCAAAACCTTAAACCTGTGTCCCCTAGTTCTTGTTCCATCAGCTTATGGGAACAGCATTTCTTTGTCTACCTTCGCTAAACTTGTCATAATCTTGTGCACCTCTATCAAATCCTCTCAATCTCTTTTTTGCTTCAAGAACAACTCCAGCTTTGCCAACCTAACCTTGTAGCTAAAATCCTTCATCCCTGGAACTATTTTGGTAAATTTGTTCCAGACCTTTTCAAGGATCCTCACATCCTTCCTAAAGTGTGGTGACCAGAACTGAACCCAATAGGCTGGGGCCTAACCAGAGCTTTGTAAAGGTTCAGCACAACTTCCCTACTGTTGTACTCAATACCTCTATTTATGAAGCCTAAGATCCTATATTTTTTGCTAACTACTCTCTCAATATGTCCTGCCACTTTCAAAGATCTATGTACATGAATCCCCCAGGTCCCTCTGTCCCTGAACACTCTTTAGAAATGTGCCATTTAGTTTATATTGCCTCTCCTTATCCCTTCTGCCAAAGTGCATCACTTCACACTTCCCTGTATTAAATTCCATCTGCCACTTGTTTGCCCATTCTGCGAGCCTATCTATGTCAATGGAAGTAACAAGGAGGATTGATGAGGGTAGTGCAGTGGATGTGGTTTACATGGATTTTAGTAAGGCATTTGACAAGGTCCCACATGGCAGACTGATCAGTAAAATGAAAGCCCATGGGATACAGGGGAAGGTGGCAGTATGGATCCAGAATTGGCTCAGGGACAGGAAACAAAGGGTAGTGGTCGGCAGATGATTTTGCGAATAGATAGCTGTTTCCAGTGGCGTTCCACAGGGCTGAGTGTTGGGTCCCTTGCTGTTTGTGGTATATATTATTGATTTGGACTTAAATATGGGAGGCATGATTGGGAAATTTGCTGATGACACAAAAGTTGGCCGTGTAGTTAATAGTGAGGAGGAAAGCCGTGGACTCCAGAATGATATCAATGTTTTAGTTGAGTGTGCGGAAAAGTGGCAAATGGAATTCAATCCAGAGAAGTGTGAGGTATTGCATTTGGGGAGGGCAAATAAAGCAAGAGAATACACAATAAACAGGAGGATATTGAGAGGGGTAGAAGAAGTGAGAGACCTTGGAGTTCATGTCCACAGGTCCCTGAGGTAGCATGACAGATGGTTAGAGTGGTGAAGAAGGCATATGGATTGCTTTCCTTTATTGGCCGAGGTATAGAGTACAAAAGCAGGGATGTGATGCTGGAACTGTATAAAATGCTGGTTAGGCCACAGCCGGAGTATTGCGTGCAGTTCAGTCACCACATTACAGAAAGGACATAACTGCTCTGGAGAGAGTACAGAGGAGATTTACAGGAATGTTGCCAGGGCTTGAAGGTTGCAGCTATGAAGAAAGATTGGATAGGCTAGGGTTGTTTTCCCTGGCACTGAGGAGGCTGAGGGGTGACTTGATTGAGGTGTACAAAATTATGAGGGGCCTAGATAGAGTGGACATAGCAGAGAGGTCAGTTACCAAGAGTCACAGATTTAAGGTGATTGGTTGAAGGAATAGAGGGGACATGAGGGGAAACCTTTTCACCCAGAGTGGGTGGGTAGCTGGAAGTCACTGCCAGGAATGGTGGTAGAGGCAGAGACCCTCAATTCTTTTAAAAGCTACCTGGACATGTACCTGAAGTGCTGTAACATGCAGGGCTATGGATCAGGTCCTGGAAGGTCGGATTAGTTTGGGAGGCTAGTTTTTTTAGGCCACCACGGACATGATGGGCTGAATGGCCTCCTTCTGTGCTGTACTTTTTCTATGGTTCTATGTCCTGTTGCAGTCGATTGGTGCCTTCCTCACTGTTTGCCACACCTCCAAGTTTGCTATCATCAGCAAATTTTGAAATTCTACTCTGTATTCCAATATCCAAGTCATTTATATATATCAAAAAAGCAGTGGTCCTAACACTGAAACTTGGCAAATGCCACTGTCTACCATTCTCCAGTCTGAAAAACAACCATTTACCACGACTCGCTGTTTTCCGTCCTTAAGCCAACGTTTTATCCAAGCAGACACTGACCCTCCCATTCCATGAGCCTCAAATTTTGTGAACCAGTCTTTTATGTGGTGCTTTGTCAAACATTTTTAAAAATCCATATAGACAACATTCATTGCTTTCCTTTCCATCAGCCTTCTCTGTTACGTCATCAAGAAATTCAATTAGGTTAGTCAAGCACGATCTGCCTTGACAAATCCGTGCTGGCTCTCTTTAAATAACTCAAACCTTTCCAAGAGCCTGTTGGATTTTTTCCCTGATTATTATTTCTAAAACCTTACCCACCACTGATGTTAAACTGACTGGCCTGTAGTTACCAGAAATATTGATGGATGGAGCATTACACCCTTTTTTGAATTAGAGTGCCGCATCTCCAATCCTCTGGCACTTCCCCCGTATCGGCAAAAGATTGGAAGATTATGGCAAGCCCTTCTGCTATCTCCACTCCCACTTCATGCAGCAACTTGGATGCAAGCAATCTGGACCAGGTAACCTATCCATTCTAAGCACAGCCAGCCTTTCACTCCATCCACTCACTCCTTTATCATCTCTGCTTTTACGGATATTTTGTCAGCATCCTCTTCCTTAGTAAACACAGGTACAAACTATTCATTAAGTATTCTAGTCTTGCCCTGCACCTCTAAGCATATACCACCCTCTTTGTCCCTACTAGCCCACTACTAGACCTTTCCTATCCTGAGTGGCGTGAAAAGGGGCTGTGTTCTCGCACCTACACTGTTTGGGATCTTCTTCTCCCTGCTGCTCTCACGCGCGTTCAAGTCTTCAGAAGAAGGAATTTTCCTCCACACAAGATCAGATGGCAGGTTGTTTAACCTTGCCCGTCTAAGAGCGAAGACCAAAGTATGGAAGGTCCTCATCAGGGAACTCCTTTTTGCTGATGATGCTGCATTAACATCCCACACAGAAGAGTGTCTGCAGAGTCTCATCGACAGGATTGCGGCTGCCTGCAACGAGTTTGGCCTAATCATCAGCCTCAAGAAAACGAACATCATGGGACAAGATGTCAGAAATGCTCCATCCATCAATATTGGCGACCACACTCTGGAAGTGGTTCAAGAGTTCGCCTACCTAGTCTCAAGTATCACCAGTAACCTGTCTCTCGATGCAGAAATCAACAAGCGCATGGGAAAGGCGTCCGCTGCTATGTCCAGACTGGCCAAGAGAGTGTGGGAAAATGGCGCACTGACACGGAACACAAAAGTTCGAGTGTATCAAGACTGTGTCCTCAGTACCTTGCTCTATGGCAGCGAGGCCTGGACAACATATGTCAGCCAAGAGCGACGTCTCAATTCATTCCATTTTTGCTGCCTCCGGAGAATCTTTGGCATCAGGTGGCAGGACCGTATCTGCAACGCAGAAGTCCTCGAGGCGGCCAACATCTCCAGAATATTCAGCCTACTGAGCCAGCAGCGCTTGAGATGGCTTGGCCATGTGAGTCGCATGGAAGATGGCAGGATCCCCAAGGACACATTGTACAGCGAGCTCATCACTGGTATCAGACCGACTGGTCGTCCATGTCTCCGCTTTAAAGAGGTCTGCAAACGCGACATGAAAACCTGTGACATTGACCACAAGTCGTGGAGTCAGTTACCAGTGATCGCCAGAGCTGGCAGACAGCCATAAAAACAGGGCGAAAGATTGGCGAGTCAAAGAGACTTAGCTGTTGGCAGGAAAAAAGACAGAAGCGCAAGGAGAGAGCCAGCAGTGTAACAGCCCCGACAACCAATTTTATCTGCAGCACCTGTGGAAGAGTCTGTCACTCTAGAATTGGCCTTTATAGCCACTCCAGGTGCTGCTTCACAAATCATTGACCACCTCCAGGCGCTTACCCATTGTCTCTCGAGATAAGGAGGCTAAAGAAGAAGAAGAAGACCACAACACACCTGTTACAACCCGCTTAATATTTACATGCTGGTAGAAGATTTTTGGGTTCCCGTTTATGTTGACTGCCATTCTTTGCTCATATTCTCTCTCTCCAAGTTGTATTATCCTCTTCACTTCCCTTCTCAACCTATAGTATTTGGCCTGGTTCTCGCTTGAAGAATTCACTTGACATGCATCATGCACCCTCTTTTTTGTTTCATCGTATTCTTTGTCTCCCTTGTAATTCAGGAGCCCTGACTTTGATTTCCTTACCTTTCACCTTTGCTGGAATGCACCTAGCCTATACATGAAACAACTTCTCCTTAAAGGCCACCCATTTTTTCATTATAGTTTTTCTTGTCAATATTTGGTTCCATTTTACCCTGGGTAGATCCCATCTCCTGCCATTGAAGTTATCCTTCTTCCAATTTAGAAGTTCTACTTTAGATTGTTCCTTGCTCTTCTAAATTTTATGGTACCGTGATCACTCTTACCCAAGTCTTCCTCCACAGACACTTGTCCCACCTAATTCGTCAGCACCAGATCCAGCAATGCCTCTTTTCTAGTTGGACTGAGAACATGGTGGTCAAGGAAGTTCTTTGAACACATTTCAGAAATTCCTCCCCTTCCTGACCCTTTACTCCAACATTATCCCAATCACTCTTTGGGTAATTAAAGACCACCATTATCCCACTTTATACTTCTTGCCGTATAACCAGCATTATGGGTATATCCTGGCAGGACAAAATCACAAATGTGGCAATCCTCTCAAAGGCAGAGCTCCCAAGTGTGTTGGCGCTAATCAAACAGAAGTGACTTCACTGGATCAGACACGTCTGCAGGATGGAAGATGGTCGCATACCCAAGGACCTTCTGTATGGTGAGATAGCTGGGGCCAGACCACCAGTGGGACACCCAAATCTCAGTTCCAAGGATGCTTTGCAAGCAGGACATGAAGGCCCTAAATGTTGACTATTGCACCTGGGAGTCACTAACTGGCAAAAGAGGGAAATGGTAACACATCCTGTGGACTGGTATGCCCTCCCACGATGACCAGTTGCTACAGCAACTTGGTAACAGGTGCCAAACCCAACAACAACAACTCACAGCGTCAATTGGCAGCTTCATGTGCCGCATTTGTGGCAGAACCTGCCTCTCAAGGAATTGTTTTCACAGCCATCAGCAAAGGTGCACCAAGAGAAGACAGCCCACCTAAATGGATTGCTTTCTTCATGTCTACCATCTTTTGTAAATGGAAGATACTAACCAAAAACTTCTTGCACATCTTTGTGTTTTCCCTGCAGATTTGCTGCTCTATCTCTCACTATTTGGAGGCCTGGAGTATGATCATACTTTTTTTCCTTCTCAACTCTAACCAAATCGATTCTGTCTGTGTCCTCTCAAGCACATCCTCCTTTACGATATCTTCCCTTATCAATAATGCCACCCACTTTGCTTTGTTCTCACATTGAACAACTTCTCCTTCAACTCCACGCACTTCCTTCAAGTAAAAGGTGTCTCTATGGGTACCCGCATGGGTCCTAGTTATGCCTGTCTTTTTGTGGGATATGTCGAGCATTCTTTGTTCCAGTCCTACTCAGGCCCCCTCCCCCGACTCTTTTTCTGGTACACTGATGACTGTATCGGTGCCGTTTCCTGCTCCCGCCCTGAACTGGAAAACTTTATCAATTTTGCTTCCAATTTCCACCCTTCTCTCACCTTTACATGGTCCATCTCTGACACTTCCCTTCCCTTCCTCGACTTCTCTGTCTCCATCTCTGGGGATAGGTTGTCTACTAATATCTATTATAAGCCCACCGACTCCCACAGCTACCTCGACTACACTTCTTCACACCCTACCTCCTGTAAGCACTCTATTCCATTCTCCCAGTTTCTCCGTCTTCGACGCATCTGCTCTGATGTTGCTACCTTCCATGACGGTGCTTCTGGTATGACCTCCTTTTTCCTCAACCGAGATTTCCCCCCCCCACTGTTGTTGACAGGGCTCTCAACCGTGTCCAGCCCATTTCCCGTACCTCTGCCCTCAACCATTCCCCTCCCTCCCAGAACCGTGACAGGGTTCCCCTTGTCCTCACTTTCCACCCCATCTGCCTCCATATCCAAAGGATCATCCTCCGCCATTTACGCCACCTCCAGTGTGATGCCACTACCAAACGCATCTTCCCCTCCCTTCCCCTGTCAGCATTCCGAAGGGATCGTTCCCTCCGTGACACCCTGGTCCACTCCTCCATTACCCCCACCACCTCGTCCCCATCCCATGGCACCTTCCCCTGCAATCGCAGGAGGTGTAATACCTGCCCATTTACCTCCTCTCTCCTCACTATCCCAGGCCCCAAACACTCCTTTCAGGTGAAGCAGCGATTTACTTGTACTTCTTTCAATGTAGTATACTGTATTCGCTGCTCACAATGTGGTCTCCTCTACATTGGGGAAACCAAGCGCAGACTGTGTGACCGTTTTGCGGAACACCTCCGCTCAGTCCGCAAGCAGGACCCTGAGCTTCCGATTGCTTGCCATTTCAACACTCCCCCCTGCTCTCATGCTCACATATCTGTCCTGAGATTGCTGCAGTGTTCCAGTGAACATCAACGCAAGCTCGAGGAACAGCATCTCATCTACCGATTAGGCACACCACAGCCTGCCGGACTTGACATTGAGTTCAATAATTTCAGAGCATGACAACCCCCCATTTTACTTTCATTTTTAGTTTTTTTTTCTTTTTTTCTTTTTTACATTTTTTACAACCTTTTTTTTTGCATTTATTTCATTTCATCTTAGTTTGTTCAGTTTGCTTACCCACTGTTTTTTTTCAGGTTTGCACTTGCTGCTGTTCAATATTCAGTCCGTTAACACCTAATCTGTACTAATGCTTTGTCTTTCAACACACAATTAACATATTGTTTGCCTTTGCTCCATGACCTTTTGGTCAGCTATGTGGCCTTGTCCAATCTGCACCGTCTCCTTTGTTATCTCTTGCCCCACCCCCACCTCACTTGCTTATAACCTTTTACATTTTTAATATTTGTCAGTTCCGAAGAAGGGTCACTGACCCGAAACGTTAACTCTGCTTCTCTTTCCACAGATGCTACCAGACCTGCTGAGTGGTTCCAGCATTTCTTGTTTTTATTTCAGATTTCCAGCATCCGCAGTATTTTGCTTTTATTATTGCTGTTTTCCTTCCCTATCTCTTATGAACACTCTGTATCCTTGAATATTAAGTGCCCAGTCCTCACCATTTTGAAGCCACGTTTCCATTATTGCCATCACCTCATATTCAGCTATTTGTGTTTGTAACTCACCAACCTTATTACCACACATCGTGCATTTACATTCTCTTTCTCTTTTGGGCCTCCTTATCTCGAGAGACAATGGATACGCGCCTGGAGGTGGTCAGTGGTTTGTGAAGCAGCGCCTGGAGTGGCTATAAAGGCCAATTCTGGAGTGACAGGCTCTTCCACAGGTGCTGCAGAGAAATTTGTTTGTTGGGGCTGTTGCACAGTTGGCTCTCCCCTTGCGCCTCTGTCTTTTTTCCTGCCAACTACTAAGTCTCTTCGACTCGCCACAATTTAGCCCTGTCTTTATGGCTGCCCGCCAGCTCTGGCGAATGCTGGCAACTGACTCCCACGACTTGTGATCAATGTCACACGATTTCATGTCGCGTTTGCAGACGTCTTTATAACGGAGACATGGACGGCCGGTGGGTCTGATACCAGTGGCGAGCTCGCTGTACAATGGGTCTTTGGGGATCCTGCCATCTTCCATGCGGCTCACATGGCCAAGCCATCTCAAGCGCCGCTGACTCAGTAGTGTGTATAAGCTGGGGATGTTGGCCGCTTCAAGGACTTCTGTGTTGGAGATATAGTCCTGCCACCTGATGCCAAGTATTCTCCGAAGGCAGCGAAGATGGAATGAATTGAGACGTCGCTCTTGGCTGGCATACGTTGTCCAGGCCTCGCTGCCGTAGAGCAAGGTACTGAGGACACAGGCCTGATACACTCGGACTTTTGTGTTCCGTGTCAGTGCGCCATTTTCCCACACTCTCTTGGCCAGTCTGAACATAGCAGTGGAAGCCTTACCCATGCGCTTGTTGATTTCTGCATCTAGAGACAGGTTACTGGTGATAGTTGAGCCTAGGTAGGTGAACTCTTGAACCACTTCCAGAGCGTGGTCGCCAATATTGATGGATGGAGCATTTCTGACATCCTGCCCCATGATGTTCGTTTTCTTGAGGCTGATGGTTAGGCCAAATTCATTGCAGACAGACGCAAACCTGTCGATGAGACTCTGCAGGCATTCTTCAGTGTGAGATGTTAAAGCAGCATCGTCAGCAAAGAGGAGTTCTCTGATGAGGACTTTCCGTACTTTGGACTTCGCTCTTAGACGGGCAAGGTTGAACAACCTGCCCCCTGATCTTGTGTGGAGGAAAATTCCTTCTTCAGAGGATTTGAACGCATGTGAAAGCAGCAGGGAGAAGAAAATCCCAAAAAGTGTGGGTGCGAGAACACAGCCCTGTTTCACACCACTCAGGATAGGAAAGGGCTCTGATGAGGAGCCACCATGTTGAATTGTGCCTTTCATATTGTCATGGAATGAGGTGATGATACTTAGTAGCTTTGGTGGACATCCGATCTTTTCTAGTAGTCTGAAGAGACCACGTCTGCTGACGAGGTCAAAGGCTTTGGTGAGATCAATGAAAGCAATGTAGAGGGGCATCTGTTGTTCACGGCATTTCTCCTGTATCTGACGAAGGGAGAACAGCATGTCAATAGTCGATCTCTCTGCACGAAAGCCACACTGTGCCTCAGGGTAGACGCGCTCGGCCAGCTTCTGGAGCCTGTTCAGAGCGACTCGAGCAAAGACTTTCCCCACTATGCTGAGCAGGGAGATTCCACGGTAGTTGTTGCAGTCACCGCGGTCACCTTTGTTTTTATAGAGGGTGATGATGTCGGCATCGCGCATGTCCTGGGGTACTGCTCCCTCGTCCCAGCACAGGCATAGCAGTTCATGTAGTGCTGAGAGTATAGCAGGCTTGGCACTCTTGATTATTTCAGGGGTAATGCTGTCCTTCCCAGGGGCTTTTCCGCTGGCTAGGGAATCAATGGCATCACTGAGTTCCGATTTGGTTGGCTGTATGTCCAGCTCATCCATGACTGGTAGAGGCTGGGCTGCATTGAGGGCAGTCTCAGTGACAGCATTCTCCCTGGAGTACAGTTCTAGGTAGTGCTCAACCCAGCGGTCCATCTGTTTGCGTTGGTCAGTGATTATGTCCCCCGATTTAGATTTGAGGGGGGTGATCTTCTTGATGGTTGGCCCAAGAGCTCTCTTCATGCCATCATACATTCCTCTGATGTTTCCGGTGTCTGAGGCCAGCTGAATATGACTGCATAGGTGTTGCCAGTAGTCGTTTGCGCAACGCCTAGCTGTTCTTTGTGCAGTACTTCTGGCTGCTTTAAGTGCTGCGGATGTTAAATCGCTGGGGGCTTTCTTGTAGTTCAAAAGTGCAATGCGCTTAGCGGCTATGACAGGTTCCAGCTCTTCATTATGAGATTGAAACCAGTCTGCATTTCTCTTCGCACTTTTGCCGTAGGTGGTCAAAGCTGACTCATAGATGGCGTCTCTGATGTGGGCCCACTTGGTCTCAGCATCCCCTGTGGGAGTGTTTTGAAGGGCTGTTACAAGTGAATTTAGAAATTTTTGTAACAGCTGTGGGTGAGAAATTCTGCTCGTGTTGATGCGCGGGTGGCCCTTCTGCTTGGAATGATTACATACATCATTATAAACCTGCCTTTGTATTCCTTGTAGTCATTCTTAGTCTCCTATCGAATATGATGCTACTCTCTAGTCCTATCTAACCCTCTCATTCCTTTGCGCGCCTTGTTCGTCTTTTCTACTTCTATATGCTGGTGCCCATCCCCCTGCCAATTTAAGTTAAATCCTCCCCCAACCATACTATTGAACGTTGCTGTGAGCCCAGTCCTGTTGAGGTGCAACACGTTGCTTTTGAATAGGTGTCTTCTGCCCAGAACTGGTCCCAATGTCCCAAGAATCTGAACTCCCCCCGCCCCTCCTGCACCATGCTTGAAGCCACACACAATTTTTAAAAAAATGTTTTCATGGAATGTGTGCATCACTGGCAAGGCCAGCATTTGTTACCCATCCCTAGTTGGCCTTGAGTAGATAGGTGGTGGTGAGCCGCCTTCTTGAACCACTGCAGTCCATCTGGTGTCGGTAAACCCATAGTGCAATTAGGGAGGGAGTTCCAGGTTTTTGACCCAGCGACAATGAATGAACGACGACATAGTTCCAAGTCAGGATGGTGCGTGGCTCGGAAGGGAACTTGCAGGTGGTCGTGTTCCCATGCGAAAGGATGTTTCCCCTTGTGGGAGAATCTAAAACTAGGGGACGCTATTTAAAAATAAGGGGTCACCCATTTAAGACAGAGATAAGGAGAAATTTTTTCTCTCAGAGGGAATCTTTGGAACTCTTCCTCAAAAGGCAATGGAAGCAGAGTCTTTAAATATTTTTAAGACAGAGGTAGATAGATTCTTGATAAGCAAGGAGTTGGAAGATTATCGAGGATAAGTGGGAATGTGGCATCAAGGTTACAGTCGGATCAACCATGAACTTATTGAATGGCAGAGCAGGTTCGAAGGGTCGAGTGGCCTACTCCAGCTCCTAATTCGTATGTCCATTGTCCTTGTCCTTCCAGGTGATATAGGTCGCGGGTTTGGAAGTTGATATCAAAGGACTCATGGTGAGTTGCTGCAGAGCATCTTGTATATGGTACATACAGCTGCCACTGTGCGCAGGTGGTAGAGGGAGTGAATGTTTAAGGTGTTGCATGGGGTGTTGATGAAGCGAGCTGCTTTGTCCTGAATGGTGTCATGCTTCTTGAGTGTTGTTGGAGCTGTACTCATCCAGGCAATTCGAGAGTATTCCATCACCCTCCTGACTTGTGCCTTGTAGATGAAGGACAGGCTTTAGGGAGTCAGGAGGTGAATTACTCACTGCAGAATTCCCAGCCTTTGACCTGCTCTTGTAGCGCAGTAGTTATAAGGCTGATCCAGTCAATGGTGACACCCAGGATGTTGATGGTGGGGGATTCAGTGATGGTAATAGCTTGAATGTCAAGGGGAGATGGTTAGATTCTCTCTTGTTCGAGGTGGCCATTGCCTGCCATTTTGTGGCACGAATGTTACTTGCCACTTATCAGCCCAAGCCTTAGTGTTGTCCAAATCTTGCGGCATGTGGACATGGACTGCTTTAGTATCTGAGGAGTCACAAATGGTACTGAACACTGTGCAAACATTAGTAAACATCCCCACTTCTGACCTTATGATGAAGGAAAAGTCATTAATAAAGCAACTGAAATGTTTAGATCTAGGAGACTAACCTGAGGAACTCCTGCAGCGATGTCCTGGGCTTAGATGTTTGGCCTCCAACAACCAAAACCAGCTTTCTCTGTGCTAGGTATGACTCCAACCAGTGGAGAGTTTTCCCCCGATTCCTATTGACTTCAGTTTGGCTAAGACCCCTTGATGCCATACTCGGTCAAATGCTGCCTTGATGTCAAGAGCAATCACTCTCCCCTCACCTCTTTAATTCAGCTCTTCTGTCCATATTTGGACCAAGGCTGTAATGAGGTCAGGAGCTGAGCGGCCTTGGTGGAACCCGAACTGAGCATTGGTGAGCAGGTCATTGCTGAGTAAGTGATGCTTGATAGCACTGTCAACAACACCTTCCATCACCTTGCTGATAATTCAGAACAGATTGATGGAGCGGTAATTGGCCAGATTGGATAAATCCTGCTTTTTGTGGACAGGGCATACATGGGCAATTTTCCACATTGTCAGGCAAATGCCAGCATTATCGCTGTACTGGAACAGCTTGGCCAGGGGCACGGCTAGTTCTGGAGAACAAGTCTTCTGGACTACTGCCAGGATGTTGTCAGTGCCCATAGCCTTTGTTGTATCCAGTGCCTTCAGCTGTTTCTTGATATCACATGAAGTGAATCACATTAGCTGAAGACTGGCATCTGTGATGCTGGGGACCTCAGGACCTGGCCAAGATGGATCATCCACTTGGCACTTCTGCCTGAAGATGGTTGCAAATGCTACAGCCTTGTCTTTTGCACTGACATCTATTGAGGATGGGGATATTTGTGGAACCTCCTCCTCTGGTTAGTTGTTTAATTGTACATCACCATTCACGACTGGATGCGGCAGGACAGATCCTCCCTGTCTTCCTATTTGTACTCTCACTAGTGTGTGGCACTGGGAGTAATCCAGAGGTTACTACCTTCAAGGTTCTACTTTTTTATTCCATCCCTAACTTCTAAAAATCTGACTGTAGAACCTGCTCTCTCTATGTCGTTGGTACCAACATGTACCACAACTTCTGGCTCACTGCCCTCTACAGAACGTTCTGCATCCTCTCCATGATGTCCCTTACCCTGGAACTCACGATGATGGATTCAGAAATGCTTTACTGTGCCCCTAACTATGGAATCTCCTATGATAACTGCATTTCTACTCTTTGCTGCTCTCTCCTGTGCAATCCCTTACCCATTGGTGCCCTGGTCTGGACCGCACGCCTTCAAAATGTCATCACTCCCAGCAGTTTCCAAAGCTGCATATCAGCTTGAGACTGGCATGCACCCCGAAGACTCCTACACCTTCTGCCTCTTCCTACTCTTCCAGATGGCCACCCATCCACGATCCTAAATTCTCACTGTCTGTGGGGTGACCACCTCCTGGAAAGTATGATCCAGGAAACTCTCATCCTCCCTAATTTGACTCCAGCTGCCCCTCAAGCTCAGTTGAGCTCAACCTCAAGACGGTTCCTACACGTGTGCCGTCCAAGACACATGAATTGTCCTGAAGTTCCCACATGGTGTAGGTCTCAGTTGTCCATCCATGATTTGAAAAAAAATCTCTCGTCCCTCTTTTAGAACCTTGTCTTTTAGTACCTTGTTTAAACTATTAATTTTAATTAATGCCTGCTCTGTGCTTATACTCTTATTAATACATATATTATACTGACCCCGATTGAAATTTTATGAACTAGGTTAACTATTTCAACTATATATTTGATGCAGTACTTTATAGATCTCCAGTTCTATTTTAAACTACTGCCCTAGTTTTAAAAAAGGTACTCACTAACTAATCACCTACCTGCTGTCCTCCTCGCTTTTTTGGAAATACACTAATCAGCTCCGCACTGTTCTCCGCTCTCTCACTTTTATTTTCTGCCGGGCTGCTGGTGTCTCTGATCAGCTCCGCACTGTTCCCCGCTCTCTCCCTTTTATTCTCTGCTGCCGCTGCTGGTGTTTCTGAACAGGTTCACACTGTTCCCCATAAAGGGCCTAAGTGGAGTCACCCCCCCCCCCCGCCCCCCCCAGCTTTACAGCCCGTTGTCACTGATGCTCTGCCGCCACTTTTACTTGTTGGTCTCTCGCACTGTTTCCCTCATGCTTGCACTCTCCACTCTTGCTGACTGACGTGTTTTTACACTGCAATGTTCTCCCTCAGGCTCACTCTCTCCATTGATCAACCTGATATGAAAGGATGGGATGAGAAAAAGGATCTTAGCTTGGAAAATTAAGATGTTTCAGTTGCGATATAGCTAAGAAACAAGGGGCAGAAAACACTGATGGGAGTAGTTTATAGGCTCCCTATCAGTAGTTGTAGTGTTGGGCAGGTTATAAATCAGAAATTAGAGGTCCATGTAATTAGGGTAGTACAGTAATCACGGGGGACTTTAATTTTCATATAGACTGGGGAAACAAAATTTGCAGTAATAGTGTGAATGGAGAGTTCATGGAATGTGTACAAGATCGTTTTCTAGAACAATATGTTGAGGAAGCAACTAGGGCACAGGCTAGAATTGTGCAATGAGAAAGGGTAAATTAATTGCCTTGTAGTAAAGGAGCCTCGAGGGAATAGTGATCATAATATGATAGAATTTTACATTGATTTTGAAAGTGATTTAATTAAATCCAAAACTAAGGTAAATAGGGAAATTAGATTAAAAGATATCACAGTAGATGAGCAATGGAAAACACTTAAAGGATTAATTCATTATTTGCCAGGAATATGCATTCCCTTAAAAATAAACACCGTATGCAATAAGTGGTCCAACCATGGCTAACAAGAGAAGTTAAAGATAGTATTCGATTAAGGAAGAGGCTTATAATGTTGCCAAAAAGTGTAATAACCCTGAGGTATGGGGAGGATTATAGAATTTAACAAAGGATGACAAAGAAATTGATCAAGAAAGAACAAAGAGAATATGAGAGTAAGCTAGCAAGAGACATAAAAATAGACTGTAAAAGCTTCTATAGATATATAAAAAGGAAGAGATTAGCGAAAGTAAATGTGGGTCCCTTGGAAGCAGACAGGAGAAATTATAATGGGATAAAAGGCACAAAAACTCCTCAGGAAAAGTGGTCCAACCATGGATAACAAGAAGAGTTAAAGATAGTATTAGATCAAAGGAAGAGGCTTATGATCTTGCTGAAAAGAGTAGTAAGCCTAAGAATTTGGGAGGATTTTAGAATTCAATAAAGGAGGACTAAAAAATAGATAAAGAGAAAAGAGATTGTAAGAGTAGACCATCAAGAGACATAAAACAGATTGTAAATGTTTCTACAAGTGTGTAGGTAAGATGAGATTAGTGAAAATAAACTTAGGCCCATTAGAGGCCAAGATAGCTGAAATTATAATGGGAAATAAAGAAATGGCAGAGGTATTAAACAAATACTTTCTATCTGTTGTTGCAGCAGAAGACACAAAAGAATCCAGAAATTATTTAAAATGAGGAACTTTGGAATATTATTAGTAAAGAAAAAATTGCCTCAAACTAATGGCCTGCATCCTAGGGTTTTAAAAGAGGCAGCTATAGAGATAGTGGATGCATTGGCTTTGATTTACTGAGTTCTCTAGATTCTAGAACAGTTCCATGGATTGGTAGGTAGCAAACATAAACCCACGATTGAAAAAAGGAGGGAGGAAGAAAACAGGGAACTGTAGAACAGTTTGCCTGACATGAGTAGTAGAGAAAATGCTAGAATCTATTGTTAAGGATGTAGTTCCAGAACATTTAGAGAATAATATAACTAGGCAGTGTCAACATAGATTTATGAAAGGAAAATCATGTTTGCCAAACCCTCAGGGCAGTGTTCTAGACCCAACAATCTTCAGCTGCTTCATCACTGACTTTCCTTCCATCCTAAGGTCAGACCTGGGCTCTTCAAAGTGATCAACTCCATTTGAAATTCCTCAGATAATAAAATAGTCCATGCCTGCATGCACCAAGACCTGGACAATATCCATGCTTGGTCTGATAAATGATAATTAACATTCACACCATACAAGTGCTGGGCAATCATCATCTCCAAGATGCCTAACTACCTCCCCTTAATATTCAATAGCATTATCATTGTCGAGTCGCCCACCATCAGCATCCTAAGTTTTACCATTGACCAGAAACTTAACTGGACCAGCCACATAAATGACATGCCTACATGAGCACATTAGAGATTGGGTGTTCTGCAGTGAGTTGCTCACCTCTTTCCTTCTGAGCCTAAAGCCTCTCCACGACCTACAAGGCACAAGTAAGGAGTGATCAAGCATGCTATCCTGATGGCTGTAGCTACAATAACACTAAATAAGCTTGACGCCATCCAAGACAAAGCAATTTGCTTGATCGGCATCTCATCCACTAGTCGAAACATCCACCACTGGCATACCGTGGCAGCTGTCTATATTATCTACAGGATGCACTGCAGCAACTTGCAAAGTTTTGACAGCCTCCACCCCTTGGAAGGAAAGGTGAAGCAGGTATGTGGGAACAAAATCATCTCCAAGTCACGCACCAGATGAATGGATTGATCTGATCAATAAAGTGCCAAGCATTGTGGTGCCCCTCCTTCCTCTGGTTTTCCTTCACCTTCCCACAATTCTTTGTTGTTGGATGATTTCTCTTGCAGTTGCTGTGCATCCTTCATACTCAATCCTTATGGCATAGCCACATTGTACAGAATGCTGTACATTACTGTGATGCAACCCCCTTTGGGGAATTATTGCATGGATCAGTCAAGACGAAGCCAAGAAGGACACCAGAACTTTAGCCTCATGGTGCCAATAGTGTGCTCAATGGTCTTCCTGGTGTCCTAAGGCCATTACTTTACCCATGCTGCTCAAGCATAGTGCAATTGTGAAGGAGTGTCATCATCCAAGTGATGAGGGGGTTTCCCTTGTCCCCCAGCAGTGACCGTCTGACACTGAGGAATAGAGGGTGGCAACATGGATACGAAATTGGCTGAGTGACAGGAAACAAAGAGTAGTGGTTTTTCGGGCTGGAGGAGGGTTTGTAGAGGAGTTCCCCAGGGATCAGTGTTGGGACCCTTGCTTTTCCTGATATATATTAATGGCCTAGACCTTGGCATACAGGGCACAAATTCAAAGTTTGCAAATGATATGAAATTTGGAAGCATTGTAAACTGTGAGGAGGATAGTGTAGAACTTCAAAAGGACATGGACAAGTTGGTGGACAGGTGGCAGATGAAGTTCAATGCAGAGAAATGTGAAGTGATTCATTTTGGTAGGAAGAACATGGAGAGACAATATAGAATAAAGGGTACAATTCGAAAAGGGGTGCAGGAGCAGAGGGACCTAGGTGTATATGTGCATAAGTCATTGAAGGTGGCAGGACAGGTGGAGAGAGCGGTTAATAAAGCATACAGTATCCTGGGCTTTATCAATAGGAGCAAAGAGTACAAGAACAAGGAAGTTATGTTGAACTTGTATAAGGCACTAGTTCGGCCTCAGCTGAAGTATTGCGTCCAATTCTGGGCACCGCACTTGAGGAAAGATGTGAGGGCATTGGAGAGAATACAGAAAAGATTCATGAGAATGGTTCCAGGGCTGAGGAATTTCAGTTATGTATATAGATTGGAGAAGTTAGGATTGGTTTCCTTGGAGAAGAATAAACGGAGAGGTGATTTGATAGAAGTATTCAAAATCTTGAGGGGTCTGGGCAGAGTAGATAGAGAGAAACTGTTCCCATGAAAGGATCGAGAATGAGAGGGCACAGAGAAGCAAAAGTGACATGAGGAAAAACCTTTTCATGCAGCGAGTGGTTAAGGTCTGGTTCGCTCTGCTTGAGTGTGGTGGAGGCAGGTTCAATTGATGCATTCAAAAGGGAATTGGACGGTTACATGAAAAGGAAGAATGTGCAGGGTTATGGGGTGAAGGCAGGGGAATGGAACTGAGGGAGTTGCTGTTTCAGAGAGTCGGTGCGGATACGATGGGTTGAATGGGCTCCTTCTGTGCTGTAACAATTCTGTGATTCTGTGAGGGGGAATGGATGAGTGTTTCAAAATAAAAGCAGTGTGGCAGCTGGCAGCCATACTGGCACAAACATGTAGTATCCTTTGGCAGTGATCACACATCATTGGTGAAATGTTTGCCCTTCCTGTTGAGAAAATTTAAATTGATGTCCTGATAGCTACATGTGTGAAGTCAATGATGCTCTATACACTAGAAAAGCTGGCCAATGCTACAAATTCCAAAGCTCTCTATTCTGCCTGTTGGAGTCCATTAGAAAAATAATGTTTTGATTGATTCTGGTTAAGAGGGCATTGGTGACCTTCTTAATGCAGCTGTGTATTTGCACACTTGGAGATGTAGGCAGTGTCTCCTGCAACAGTCTGAAAAGAGCCAGTGAAGAAGATATTGAGGGCAGTGCGATCTTTCACAGCCATCAGCGAAGCATGGGTCCCAGGTCCAATAGACAGCATATTCTGTTACAGAAGGATACAGAGATCTGTAACAGCCTACCTGGTGAAGTGCAGCCTCCTGATACACTGCTCATCTGAGATGTTCAGAAAAGTGACACAACCTGTGGACCCTTTGGGCTGGACAAACCCCTGTCACCTGCTGTGCTCATCCTAATTGCTGGTAATTCTGCTGCTGTGGCTGCTCTTGCTCAAACGGAAATAGATTTTTTATTTAGATTTAGATTTAGATATACAGCACTGAAACAGGCCCTTCGGCCCACCGAGTCTGTGCCGACCATTAACCACCCATTTATACTAATCCTACACTAATCCCATATTTCTACCACATCCTCACCTGTCCTTATATTCCCCTACCACCTACCTATACTAGTGGCAATTTATAATGGCCAATTCACCTATCAACCTGCAAGTCTTTTGGCTGTGGGAGGAAACCGGAGCACCCGGAGGAAACCCACGCAGACACAGGGAGAACTTGCAAACTCTGCACAGGCAGGACCCAGAATTGAACCCGGGTCGCTGGAGCTGTGAGGCTGCGGTGCTAACCGCCCATACTTTGGCAATGTAATAATCAGGAAAGCTTAGAGATCCTATTAATCCTCATTAGTGTAGGTGAGTGGTCTGTTAAAATTTGCTCAAGTATGTCAGTCCATTTCTGAGGCCAATACTGCGAGGTTTTACCATTGAAATGCAGGATTATATGCACACATTTGAAGTACTCAGAATATTGCCACTGCTCATCAAGCAATTTTTCTTCATATGTATGCTCATGACTACACAGTTCCTGGAACTTATTACTGAAGGCAGCATGACCTGGTTCTCAGTTAACTTCAGGCTGTTCCATTGATGCCACCTGCACTCTCTCCTCATTCATGCTCTTTAGCTGATACTCCCTGTTCAAACTCTAACCCTACTCCACGTCCTAGAGTGGATATTCTTGGGCTGATGCTTGCAGCAAGTTAAGTGATTGACGCATTGTGGGATGATGCTCCTGCTCCTCAGGTGGTTGTACAGAAATAAAATGGAGAAACTGTCAATTAGATTCTGCAAGACACTCCATGGAAACAAATATTCAACAGAACTCAAGATGAGATAAGGAAAGTTGACTTTTGATAGATTGTGCAAGTAGAAGTAACAGTCCCTTCCCCCCCACCGCCCCCCCCCCCCCCCCACCCCACCCCACCACCACCTTCTAAACCTTCTCCACCGTGCTGGGAGAATTCAGTCCCTCGACTCCCCCACTAGCAGAAATTGATTTTCCCAATATATCCTATACCTTATCTGCTTCCCTTTAATATCTTGAAAACTTCAAACAAATCACCCTGGAACCTTTTAAATTCCAGGCCTTACAGCCCTATTTGTTTAATCTCCCTTCATAACATAACCCTTGTAGACCAGATATCATGTCAGTAAATCTACACTGCACTCCCAGCAAGGCCAAGATATATGATCTAACCAGGACTTTGTGTAGCTGAAGTATAACTTTATTTTATTCGTTCCTGGGATGTGGGCATCGTTGGCTAGGCCAGCATATATTGCCCATCCCTAATTGCCCTTGAGAAGCTGGTGGTGAGCTGCCTTCTTGAACCGCTGCAGTCCTTGGGTGTACATTGACAGTGCTGTTAGGAAGGGAGTTCCACGATTCTGACCCAGCGACAGTGAAAGAACGGCGATATAGTTCCAAGTCAGGATTGTGTGTGGCTTGGAGGGGAATTTGCAGGCGGTGGTGTTCCCATGCATCTGCTGCCTTTGTCCTTCCAGGTGGTTGAGGTCGTGGGTCTGGAAGGCGCTGTCAAAGGAGCTTTGGTGAGTTGCTGCATTGCATCTTGTGGATGGTATACACTGCTGCCAATGTGCATCGGTGGTGAAGGAAGTGAATGTTCAATTTGAGGATGGGGTGCTAATCAAGTGGGCTGCTTTGTCCTGGATGGTGTTGAGCTTCTTGAGTGTTGTTGGAGCTGCACTCATCCAGGCAAGTGGAGAGTATTCCATCACACTCCTAACTTGTAAATTGTGGACAGGCATTGGGGAGACAGGAGGTGAGTTACTCGCGGCAGAATTCTCAACCTCTGACCTGCGCTTGTAGCCACGGCATTTATGTGGCTGGTCCAGTTCAGTTTCTTGTCTATGGTGACCCCCAGGATGTTGCTAGTGGAGGTTCAGCAATGGTAATTCCATTGAATGTCCAGGGGAGATGGCTAGATTCTCTTTTGATTGAGGTGGTCATTGCCTGGCACTTGTGTGGCACAAATATTACTTGCCACTTATCAGCCCACGCCTGGATGTTGTCCAAGTCTTGCTGCATATGGACATGGGCTGCTTTAGTATCTGAGGAGTCGCGAATGGTGCTGAACATTGTGCAATCATCAGCGAACATCCCTACCTCTGACCTTATGATGGAGGGAAGGTCATTGATGGAGCTGCTGAAGATGGTTGGGCCGAGGACACTACCCTGAGGAACTCCTGCAGTGATGTCTCCAGTGAAAACTCCAGTTTTGCTAGGGCTCCTTGATGCCACACTTGGTCAAATTCTGCCTTGATGTCAAGGGCAGTCACTCTCACCTCACCTCTGGAGTTCAGCTCGTTTGTCCATGTTTGGACCAAGGCTATAATGAGGTCAGGAGCTGAGTGGCCCTGGCGGAACCCAAACTGAGCATCAGTGTGCAGGTTATTGCTGAGAAAGTGCCACTTGATAGCACTGTGAGTGACACCTTACATCACTTTGCTGACGATTGGGAGTAGACTGATGGAGCAGTAATTGGTTGGGTTGGATTTGTCCTGCTTTTTGTGCACAGGACATACCTGGGCAATTTTCCACATTCTCAGGTAGATGCCAGTGTTGTAACTGTACTAGAACAGGTTGGCTAGGGGCATGGCTAGTTCTGGAGCACAAGTCTTCAGTACTATTGCCAGAATGTTGTCAGGGCCCATAGCCTTTTCAGTAGCTGTTTCTTGATATCACATGGAGGCAGTCAGATTGGCTGAGGACTAGCATCTGTAATGCTGGGGACCTCAGGAGGAGGCCAAGATGGATTGTCCACTTGGCACCTCTATGTAAATATGGAATATGCTTCAGCCTTGTTTTTTGCACTGATGTGCTGGGATCCCCCATCGTTGAGGATGGGATATTTGTGGAGCCTCCTTCTGCTGTCAGTTGTTTAATTGTCCACCACCATTCACAATTGGGTGTGACAGGACTGTAGAGCATAGAACTGATCCGTTGGTTGTGGGATTGCTTAGCCCTGTCTATTGCATGCTGCTTCTGATATTTGGCATGCAAGTAGTCCTGTGTTGCAGCTTCACCAGGCTGACACCTCATTTTTAGGTATACCTGCTGCTGCTCCTGGCATGCCCTCCTACACTCTTCATTGAACCAGGGTTGGTCCCCCGACTTGAATGATAGAGTGGAGGATATGCTGGGACATGAGGTTTGTAGTTGAATACAAATTGTAGTTGAATACAATTCTTCTGCTGCTGATGGCCCACATTGCCTCATGGATGCCCAGTTTTGAGATGCTAGATCTTTTTAGTTTTAGTTTAGAGATACAGCACTGAAACAGGCCCGTCGGCCCACCGAGTCTGTGCCGACCATCAACCACCCATTTATACTAATCCAACACTAATCCCATATTCCTACCACATCCCCACCTGTCCCTATATATTTCCCTACCACCTACCTATACTAGGGGCAATTGCTAATGGCCAATTTACCTATCAACCTGCAAGTCTTTGGCATGTGGGAGGAAACCGGAGCACCCGGAGGAAACCCACGCAGACACAGGGAGAACTTGCAAACTCCACACAGGCAGTACCCAGAATTGAACCTGGGTCGCTGGAGCTGTGAGGCTGCGGTGCTAAGCACTGCGCCACTGTGCCGCCCCAAAATCTATCTCTTTTAGCACGGTGGTAGTGCCACACAACACGATGCTGGGTACCCTGAATATGAAGATGGGACTTTATTCTATTCCTCTGGATATAAAGGCCAGCATTCCACTAGCCTGTTCATGACATTTTAATGATGTGGGTACCTGGACCCCCAGGTCTCTTTGGACCACCACTGTTTCTAGCTTTTGACCATTTAGAATGAACCCTGTTCCATCCTTTTTAGGTCCAAAGTGAATGTCCTCACATTTTCCTATATTGAAATTCATTTGTCACAGTTTTGTCGATTCACTTAATCTGTCAATGTCTCTTTGTAATTTTAAGCTTCTATCTACACTGCTTACAATACTGTCTATCTTTGTGTCATTGGCCAATTTTAATAAGTAGCTTTCTATCCCATCATTTAAATCATTAATGAATACAGTGAATTGTTGCGATCCCCACACAGATCCTTGCGGCACACCATCAGTCACATCCTGCCAATTAGTGTACCTGCCCATTATCCCTACTCTCTGTTTCCTTCACTCAGCCAATTTCCACCCAGGTCAATAATTTGCTTTCAGTTCCATGAGCTATAATTTTAGCTAAGAGTCTTATGAGGGACTTTTATCAAATCAAAATGGAAGTCCATATAAATAACATGCACAGATATTCCCCTGTTTACTAATTTAGTCACTTTCTCAAAAATTCAATCACATTCATCAGGCATGACCTCATCTTTACAAATCCGTGATGGCTCTCTCTGATCAGCTGAAAATTTTCAAGATGTTCAATTACGCTATACTTAATTATAGACTCTAGCAATTTCCTGACAACAGATGTTACGTCAACTGGCCTGTAATTCCCTGGTTTCCCTCTGTCACTTTCTTAAATAGTGGAACAACATGTACAATTTTCCCATCTAAAGGAACAGTTCCTGAATCAAGAGAACTTTGGAAGGACATCGGCAATGTTCTCACCTACTTCTTTTAAAACCCTGGGATGGAAATCACCTGGTTGTGGGGGTTTGCTGCTCTTTAATTCCACTAATTTCGCCAATACTGTTATCTTACTTATGTTCATTTTGTTGAGTCCCTGTCCCTCATTGAATATTAGTTTCTTTGGAATGTCTGGCATACTGACCACTGCCTCAGCTGTAAATACTGACACAAAGTAGTGATTCAGCATGTCCGCTATTTCTTCATTATCATTCACAACATCAGTGTTATCAGTTTTCAAGGTGCCCACGTTGCTTCTGACCACTCTCTTTTTCCCTTTGTAATTGTAAAAGTTTTTTGTGTTGATTTTGATATCCTTTGCAATGCTCCCTCTAAACTGCACTGCCACGCCAACCCGAAAGTCCCCGCACAGGCCAGGCTCAAGTTTTTATTTTATTTATTTAGAGATGCAGCACTGAAACAGGCCCTTCGGCTCACCAAGTCTGTGCCGACCAACAACCACCCATTTATACTAACCCTATAGTAATCCCATATTCCCTACCACCTACCTACACTGGGGGCAATTTACAATGGTCAATTTACCTATCACCTGCAAGTCTTTGGCGGTGGGAGGAAACCGGAGCACCCGGCAAAAACCCACGCGGTCACAGGGAGAACTTGCAAACTCCACACAGGCAGTACCCAGAATCGAACCCAGGTCCCTGGAGCTGTGAGGCTGCGGTGCTAACCACTGCGCCACTGTGCCGCCCACTAGTTGACCCCTTTAAATTACTGTGTATGTGCAGGCGTGCAAAATTAGTTTAACCCTTAAAAGCACTTAAATAAATCACCCGCGCACTCTAAAAAGATTAGAGGGAACTTTGATTCCTTGAATTTTCTTTTCATCTTTTTTGTAGATCTTACTATCTGCTTTGTCAACCTTTATTACTCTTTGTATCTTTCCATTTGTCAGGATGTGTGTGTTTTGTTTTGCATTTTTGTATGCTTTTCCTTTTAGTTTAATGTTGTTACTTACCTCTTTAGTTTTCCATGGCTATCCTTTTTGATGTGTAGAACTCTTGCCCTTTCGGGGTATAAAGTGGATCTGTATCATGTTAAGTTCTTTTTTGAACACCTCCCACTGATCTCCCAGTTCTGAAGAAGGGTCGCTGACCTGAAACGTTAACTCTGCTTCTCTCTCCACAGTTGCTGCCAGACCTGCTGAGTATTTCCAGCATTTCTTGTTTTTATTTCAGATTTCCAGCATCTGCAGTATTTTGCTTTTATTATCCCACTGATCTTTTGTCATTTTACCCAGTAAAAGACTTGCCCAATTTTTTGTGAACAGTCTCTGTCTCATCCCATTGAAGTCAGCCTTATCTAATCCGAGACTCCTAGTAGCTATTTCACATTTCTCCATTTCAAACACTACATTGAACACACCATCCTGACTTGGAAATATATTACCATTCCTTCACTGTCACTGGATCAAAATCCTGGAGCTCCCTCCCTAACAGCAATGTGGTGTACCAGCACCAGATGGACTGCAGCGGTTCAAGAAGGCCACCTTCACAAGGGCAATTTGGGATGGGCAACAAATGTTGACCTTGCCAGCGATGCCCACATCCCATGAAATGAATTTTAAAAATTATGATCACTATTAGATAAACGGTCACGCACTGTTAGGCTGTTAACTAAATCTGGCTCATTACTCGTTATATTTGCTGTATTTTGTTACATTAATTTTTATTTTCGCTATTGGTTTTGCCTTAGCTTTTGCATTTTTTGGGGGTTGTTGTTTGATTTTTCCATCAAGTATTGTAGGGAGCTACAGCTTTCGTTTCTGACGCCAAAAATCTGTGAATAGAAATTCGACTGGATTTCATTCAGAGATTTGGAAAAAATGACCAGTAACAGAGAAGGAATCAGAGGCAGGTCTCCTACACCAGAAGGGGTCTGCTCAATGCAACCCCTTTTCATTAAGTCATGTTGACAAACTAAGACCCTGCTGGGTATGCTGGAGAAATTCTGTCTGTGCTCCCTGTGCTGAAGCATGGGAGTATCACAGAATACACCATTCCCTCAAACCAGACCTTCAGACAACATTTATGTCAGGGTTAACTCACTGGTAGCTCTGAATGTGATGACAGTCTTGAACTTCCAAGCCACCAAATGACTCAAACCAATCTCTGCCAAATTGATTAATTAAATGTGCACTAAGCATCAGCAGATGACAGATGCATTGTTTGTAAGCACATCCTTTTTTTTTTTGGCATTTTTCCCATCTGAAAGGCAACAACAGCAAGAGAGAGCAAAGCACTTTTTCCTGGTGCCAGGTTTTCCTAAAGTGTCAACCAGCATTGATGACACCCAAGTGGCATATCTGCCAATGAACATGTAAGGATCACTTTTAACTGCAGGCAGTCAAGCAGCTTTTTGGTTAGGGGTAGTTGGGGGGGGCGAGTGGGCCACCTGTCCCATGTCGTCAGTCTAAAGTCTGCATGATTTTGACAGTCAGGCCTCACTTATATTTCAGTTGTGGGCAGCCCACACATTTCCAGTGTTGAAGGCAGTGGAAGGAATTCCTGTCTGTGAACTTAAGTTGGAGGCATTACACACATACATAGTGCTGCCAATTGTCTTGTTATTGTCAAATTTTTCTGTGCCATGCTGACCCTTATCTTTCTCTTTTGCTAGCTTCGTCTGAAGACCTGGACCCTGTTGAGCATGACTCAAGGGGGGAACAATTCTCCGAAAGAAGCACCAACACTCATTCCATACCCTCCAGCACCAACACAAGAATTGGCACACAGACAGATTGAATGAAAGTAGGCAGGGTCTGTGTGGTGAATCTCAGAGCACAAGTGCACAGGAGAAAGGCTATCGGAAAGGATAGTCCAGGAGATGGTTCTCCGGAAGGCAAGCTTAGCTAGTTCAGTTGAAGGACAGACAATAAGAACAAGAAATAGGAGCAGGAGTAGACCATACGGCCCCTCGAGCCTGCTCCGCCATTCAATATAATCATGACTGATCTTAAGTTTCAACTACACTCTCCCATTCACTCCCTATGTCCCTTAATTCTCTGAGAGACCAAAAATCTGTCCATTTCAGCCTTAAATATATTCAATGATGGAGCATCCACAACCCTTTGAGGTAGAGAATTCCAAAGATTCACGCTTTGAGTGAAGAAATTTCTTGTTGTCTCAGTCCCACGCGGTCACAGAGTTTGCAAGTTCTCCCTGTGACCGCGTGGGTTTCCGCCGGGTGCTCCGGTTTCCTCCCATAGCCAAAGACTTGCAGGTTGATAGGTAAATGGCCATTGTAAATTGCCCCTAGTGTAGGTAGGTGGTAGGAGAATGGTGGGGATGTGGTAGGGACTATGGGATTAATGTAGGATTAGTATAAATGGCTGGTTGTTGGTTGGCACAGACTTGGTGGGCCAAAGGGCCTGTTTCAGTGCTGTATCTCTAAATGATCGGCCCCTTATCCTGAGACTGTGCCCCCGTGTTCTAGTTTCCGCAGTCAGGAGAAACAACAACGCAGTGTCTACCTTATTAAGCTCCTTCAAAATCTTGTATGGACCTAGAAATTGGGGGGCTATGAAGCAATCAGATGCTACTCAGCTTTAGAAGTCCCCAAAATAGCAGGCAGAAAGCACCACATACTTTCAACTAGAAGTGCACCCAGGCTAGGAATCCTGAGGTGAGTAACTCACCTCCTGCCTCCCCAAAGCGTGTCCACAATTTACAAGGCACAAGTCAGGAGTGTGAAGGAATACCCTCCAATTGCCTGGATGGGTGCAGCTCCAACAACACTCAAGAAGCTCGACACCATCCAGGACAAAGCAGCCACTTGATTAGCATCCCATCTACAAACATTCACTCCCTCCACCACCGAAGCACAGTGGCAGCAGTGTGTACCATCTACAAGATGCACTGCAGCAATGCACCAAGGCTCCTTAGACAGCACCTTCCAAACCCGCAACCTCTACCAACTAGAAGGACAAGGGCAGCAAGTGCATGGGAACACCACCACCTGCAAGTTCCCCTCCAAGCCACACACCATCCTGACTTGGAACTATATCGCCATTCCTTCACTATCGCTGGGTCAAAATCCTGGAACTCCCTTCCTAACAGCATTGTGGGTGTACCTACCCCAAATGGACTGCAGCGGTTCAAGAAGGCAGCTCACCACCACCTTCTCAAGGGCAATTAGGGATGGGCAATAAATGCTGGCCTGGCCAGCGTTGCCCAAATCCCATGAATGAATAAAAGAAAAATCTGCTATATTGATAGAGGAGGTAGTGCATGTGTCAGGAACACTTGCCAGAAACATTGTAAGTTTAAATAATTTATGCAGATGTGGATGCTGCATTTTGTACAGGACCCATTCACAATGGTGCTTCACCTGCCATGTGCTGATCTTGACCAGCACAATGTGATGCTAAATGGAATGAAGGCCCCTAACCAGCATTATTTAAAAGGATCATTCGGTGCTCATATGGTATTTGCTGGTTTACCATTTCTAGCTATTATTTCATTTTAGGTGTTTTTTGCTAAGTTCCAACACTTCAAAGTTCATCTTGTCTACAGAGAGAGAAATTTTGCTGCATTTGTGTTGGTGTTGTTGTTGCCCCACAAATTGTTTGGCTCTATACATGGCTCGTCTCGTAGGGGTTGCATTTGGGAATTAGGTCAATTGGGAGAAGCAAGGAAGACACCACAGAGCTGCACAAGAAGCTGGAAGAGGAGGGAGGAGGAGGGCATTCAACAGGAGGCTATATCCACAGAAGGTGTTTAAGGAGCACATCTCCTACCTCAACATGACTGAGGAGGAATGAATGAGGTGTCTTCACTTCACAAAAGATGCTGTTACCAAGCTATGTCACCTGCTGCAAGCACTATTATATCTTAAAACTAGGGCATGCACAGCACTGCCTGTGGGCGTCAAGGCCACCATCACCCTCAACTTTTATGCTATTTTCAGGCTGCAACAGGTGACATCAGCAACATTTCACAGTTTTCAGTGGACTGCTGTGCCATGGAGTTACCAAGGCTCTCTACACCATGAGAAAGTCTTACTTTTTCCCTCTAGACAGAGTAAAACAGGGAGGGAGAGCACAAGATTTGCCCACATGGCAACTTAACTATGATGTGAGGTGCCATTAGCTCCATGCACAATGTCTTACTTTAATCTACATATAGATTGGTCAAACCAAATTAGCAATAATACTGTGGAGGAGGATTTCCTGGAGTGTGTACGTGATGGTTTTTTAGATCAATACATTGAGGAACCAACTAGAGAACAGGCTTTCCTAGACTGGGTATTGTGCAGTGAGAAAGGATTAATTAACAATCTTGTTGTGCAGGGTCCCTTGGGGAGGAGCGACCATAACATGATCGAATTCTTCATTAAAATGGAGAGTGAAGTAGTTGAATCCGAAACTAGGGTCCTGAATCTAAATAAAGGAAACTACGAAGGTATGAGGCGCGAGTTGGCTATGGTAGATTGGGGAACTTTACTAAAAGGGTTAACGGTGGATAGGCAATTGATAATATTTAAAGAACGTGTGCATGGATTACAACAATTATTCATTCCTGTCTGGCACAAAAATAAAACCGGAAAGGTGACTCAATTGTGGCTTACAAAATTAGGGATAGTATTAGATCCAAAAAGGAGGCATATAAAATTGCCAGAAAAGGCAGCAAGTCTGAGGATTGGGAACAATTTAGAATTTAGCAAAGGCGGACAAAAAGGTTGATTAAGCAGGGGAAAATAGAGAGTAAACTTGCGGGGAACTTAAAAACTGACTGTAAAAGCTTCTATAAATATGTGACGAGTAAAAGATTTGTGAAGACAAATGTAGGTCCCTTACAGTCAGAAATGGGGGACATTATAATAAGGAACAAAGAATTGGCAGAACAATTAAACACATACTTTGGTTCTGTCTTCACAAAGGAGGACACAAATAACCTCCCAGAAATGTTAGGGAACCAAGGGTCTAATGAGAGTGAGGAACTGAACGAAATAAGCATTAGTGCAAAAATAGTGCTAGTGCAATTAATGGGGTTAAAGGCTGACAAATCCCCAGGGCCTGATAATCTACATCCCAGAGTACTAAAGGAAGTGGCCTTGGAAATAGTGGACGCATTGATGGTCATCTTCCAAAATTCTATAGACTCTAGAGCTGTTCCTACGGATTGGAGGGTGGCAACTGTAACCCCACTATTTAAAAAAGGAGGGAGAGAAAAAACAGGGAAATTACAGACCAGTTAGCCTTACATCAGTAGTGGGGAAAATGCTAGAGTCTATTATAAAGGATGTGATAGCAGAATACCTGGAAAGCATAGATGGGATTGGACAAAGTCAGCATGGGTTTACGAAAGGGAAATCATGCTTAACAAATCTACTGGAGTTTTATGAGGATGTAACTAGTAGAATAGAGAAAGGAAAACCAGTGGATCTGGTGTATTTGGATTTTCAGAAGGCTTTTGATAAGGCCCCACATAAGAGGTTAGTGTGCAAAATTAAAGCACATGGGATTGGGGGTAATGTACTGGCATGGATTGAGAATTGGTTGACAGACAGGAAACAGAGAGTAGGAATAAACAGGTCTTTTTCCGGGTGGCAGGCAGACACTAGTGGGGTACCGCAGGTATCAGTACTTGGGCCCCTGCTATTCACAATATATATTAATGACTTGGATGAGGGAACTAAATGTAACATTTCCAGGTTTGCAGACGACACAAAGCTTGGGGGGGGGGGGGGGGAATGTAAGCTGTGAGGAGGATTTGGACAAGTTGGGTGAGTGGTAAATGCATGGCAGATGCAGTATAACATGGATAAATGTGAGGTTATCGACTTTGGCTGTGAAAACAGAAAGGCAGATTATTATCTGAATGGTGATAGATTGGGAAAGGGGAAGATGCAACGAGACCTGGGTGTCGTTGTACACCAGTCGCTGAAAGCAAGCATTCAGGTGCAGCAAGCAGTTAGGGAGGCAAATGATATGTTGGCCTTCATTGCAAGAGGATTTGAGTACAGAAGCAAGGATGTCTTACTGCAGTTATACAGGGCCTTGGTGAGACCACATCTGGAGTATTGTGTGCAGTTTTGGTCTCCTTATCTGAGGAAGGATGTTCTTGCCATGGAGGGAGTGCAAAGAAGATTTACTAAGCTGATTCCTGGGATGGTAGGAATGAGAGGGGATCTCATAGAAACCTATAAAAATTTAATGGGACTAGACAGTGTAGATGCAGAGAGGATGTTCCCGATGGCTGGGGAGTCCAGAACCAGGGGTCACAGTCTCAGAATACAGGGTATGCCATTTAGAACTGAGATGAGGAGAAATTTCTTCACTCAGAGGGTGGTGAACCTGTGGAATTCTCTACCGTAGAAGGCAGTGGAGGCCAAGTCATTAAATATATTCGAGAAGGAGATAGATATATTTCTTAATGCCAAAGGGATCAAGGGATAGGGGGAGAAAACGGGAACAGTGTACTGAATTAGACGATTAGCCGTGATCTTTTTTGAATGGCGGAGCAGGCTCGAAGGGCCGAATGGCCTACTCCTGCTCCTATTTTCTATGTTTCTTACGCGCTCCCCATTACCAGCCTGCTCTTCAACAAACAAAAGGAATTCCATTCCTGCATCGTGCAGCTGGTTTGCAAACAGGCATTGCATCATGTAAGTCTGTTCCGGCTATACCTGGAGCAGTCATGACCCTTTTATTCTATGCCAGTCCTCTATGCTGCCTTTATTGCAACCAGGCCACCAAGTTACAAGCTGCGTATTGGGCGTCAAGGGTTATTCTCTCCAGGCATGGCTCATGAATCCAGCTGTAGAGCATGTCTACATCATGGACGATGCTGCTGCAAGGAACATCATAGCAGAAACAATTGGCACATCCGAGTAACATTTTCACTGCCTGACTGTTCCAGAGCGGCAGTACAGTTCACCCCTGAGTGGGATTCCATATTTGTGGTCATATTCTGCATGCTCCACAACTCCACCATCATGGCATTTCGACTGGAGATGGAAGCTGAAAGGCTAAGCTGACACTTTAGTGCAGTATTGAGGGAGCTGTCGGAGGTGCCATCTTACAGATAAAACATTATACCGAGTTCCCATCTGCCCTATCAGTTGGACTGTTAGCACTATTTTGCAGAAGAGCAGATGAGCCATTCCTGGTGTCCTGGCCATAATCAACCAACGTTACTAAAATAATTTATTTGGTCATTATTTCATTGCTTTTGCTGAGATTTTGTTTTTTTACAAATTGGCTGCTGTGTTTCCTACATTGACTAGACTTCAGAGGTGCTGAATAGGTTGTTCAGGGCTTTAGGACATCCTAAGGAGATGAAAGGCGCCTTATAAATGCAATTCTTTTTTATCTTTATGAGGGACCAGGCCTTACTACCACCTGTGAACCAACAAGTAGAAGAGGAGGAGAAGGACAGGTAGTGATCATCAGAGCCTCTATCTGCCTCGAGTCTCAGAGACAATCTCTTTGAGGAGTGATTCAACTAAGTCAGACCTATTCCCCATTCACACCAGTAACATAATTCTTACCTCTCTTCTTACAACCACCATCAGCTTGCCTTCCTTCACTCCATAGCTCTTGATCTTGCCCTCATTTCACCACAAACAAAAATACCAACACCAAATCCAAATGAAAAAACAAACCTATCAAACAAACATGTCATCATTTACAAACAAAATGCCTATTTAACCTCATGCATGCCTTGAGTGCATGTCTTGTGTATTTCTTTCTCTGGAGCTGTGTTTCCCCAGAAGCTGCAACTTGGGAGGTAGAAGATAGCTGAGCTTCCATTGAAGACGCTTCAGGTGGTCGAAGAGGTCCACCTTAACATCTTTGGGCCGAGAGGATCAAGCTCTAGATTGCGGTATCTCTGCGTAGGCTGCAACAGTCTGGCCCAGCTGGCTGTGTGGCACCAGCAAGATCACTGCGAGTGGATAGCAGGTTTGCTGCCATCCTGAGAGGACAGTAATTCCCTCTCCCATGGAGCCAGCCACTATCCTGGGCCTCAGCACTCTTAGGCCTCTGTGGGTAAAGCGTTAGGTTGCAGTCTGAGAAGTGAATGATGAAAAAATCTGCAGCTTGTCATATGATATGTATGGGTGAGAGAGAAATGAGAAGAGCCAAAGAGAGACTGCCCCTCCAGTGCCGCCTATGGCTAGAGGCTCCACATTATTGCCAGTCACTGTATTCAAGGGGAGAAAGGGCATGCAGACACACTCTTCCGCCTCTAATGGCAACCTGTTTCAGGTGTTCTGCACTGCTTTGTTCTGCAAAAAAAGGAAGTGTGTTAGTGAGAGTCTTTTGAGCTGTTTGCAAAATGTGGCTCAAATGATGGAATAGCTTCCAGTGTGTGTGATGTGAGTTATGGTTGTGAAGTTTGAATAGGATGAGAAGAATGTTTAGTGAAGCATCAGGTTGCTGGGTAATTGGGAAGAGATTGCTGAGAGGCAATTAATGAGACTGAATGGTGCAGCTGTGATGAGAAAGTTTTTGAACAGTGTTCTTAGCTTGACAACTCTGATCAAATTATTGAACATCATCCTGCATTGCATCCATATTCTTGGATGATTGCTTATGGCCTTGACATGGTGAGCAAATCTCCTCCCCTTGCCTCCTCACCTGATGCCTAAAGGGTTTCCTGTCATCTGAGAGAAAAGCATGTCCTCCTTCCTGTTGACAGTTTGCACCAAGGCCTCCAGTGCAGCATCAGATAATCCTGGTGTCCATTCTCTCCCTTCTTCAGCCATTTTCATCAAAGGTAATTGCACAGCAGATCTTGCAGTCAGAATGCACCTCCCCTTTAAAGGGGCTTGCCGCATTTAAGAAACGTCCTTCCATTAACGCTGCCCCTCCCAAGCTCCCAGAGTGATATACAGCAAATAAACAGCGCTGGCTGCATGCATGAAAAATTATAATAGGCGTACAGTAACTGCATGAGTCTGAACTAGCGTGGTAGTTGGCACACCACCGCCTGCCATCCATGCACGTTTTCACCTGGAATTGAATTTCTAGGCTGTTAATTTTAGTAGCCCAGCTTTCAAAATCTGCAGTTATATGAGGTATTGGAAAACCTGCAGAGAAGCTGCCACAAATGTCTGAGGTATGGAACAGCTTGCTTATAATTCTGTCACAAGGCATCAACACTCTGCGGTTTACCATAGAGTATGTGATCACCCCAATGGATGCTGCAGTCAGACACTCACACCCACAGTCTGTGTCCTTAGCTCTTGCAATTCAAACTAGTGCCATTCAAGCCCTGGGCTTCACTGTTGCCATAATTGGATATGCAGCTGACTGGCAGCATTCAAATGTGGCCTGGCAGTTAAAATTTGCTGGGACCTCGAGTCAAATTCATAGACAGGAATTCTGTCTGCTTCTGTCGATTTCCCACCATGAGTTAAAATCAGCCCTGAAGTGTAAAATTGAATTTCATGCTTACGCATTTTGGATTTTTCAAAAGGTCACTAGATTCTTAAACTGTTTTATGTTTCTCCTATACTATTTTGTTTTTTTATGCTGCTTTTTCTCTGTGTATTCTTTCCAATGTTATTTCCAATATGCCTCCCTTATTGTTTCTTGTCCTTTTCCGACTTTGAGTCCTGGTACATCTTTTATGCCACTCTCTCCCACCACACACCCCTCCCCACCCACCCCCACCCATCCGAGTTCTATCATCTATTGATTCTTGCTTTCTTATTGCTTAACAAACTTCCTCTCTTCACAAGCTCACAATTCCAGCACAAACGTTTTTGTTTGTAAAATGATCCACTTTATAGTTATCTCATTCTTACTGCTCCACCATCCACATCACTTCATAGATGCTTGATGATTAATAATTACAGTTTTAATGTAACTTTTCTGTTTTAATGAAGCTTTAACAACATGTATTGAATTGTTTGAGATGGTTTGATAGTAATGGCTATGGTGTCTCTCATAACTTATCAAATCATCTCGTTCACTAATTGTGTTGTAGAATCTTCTATCTATTCAATCAACCATGCAGTTCATTTTTAGTATAAACTGAAACTTCTATGTTTTGGACTCATATGCATCTTACATATGTATGGATAAATATATATAATATCTTTTAGAAATAGAACCTGCTCAGAAGGTTGGAAAATTGGCAGCTAAAACTTCCGATTCATCTTCAGGTATGTTTCAATATTTTATAACTCACCTTCTGTAGATCTTAAAAGCAAAATACTGCGGATGCTGGAAATCTGAAATAAAAACAAGAAATGGTGGAACCACTCAGCAGGTCTGGCAGCATCTGTGAAAAGAGAAGCAGATTTAACGTTTCGGGCCAGTGACCCTTCTTCGGAACTGACAAATATTAGAAAAGTCACAGGTTATAAGCAAGTGAGGTGGGGGTGGGGCAAGAGATAACAAAGGAGGTGGTGTAGATTGGACAAGGCCACATAGCTGACCAAAAGGTCATGGAGCAAAGGCAAACAATATGTTAATGGTGTGTTGAAAGACAAAGCATTAGTACAGAATAGGTGTTAACGGACTGAATATTGAACAGCAGCAAGTGCAAACCTGAAAAAAACAGTGGGTAAGCAAACAACAAAATAAGATGAAATGAAATAAATACAAAAAAAAGGATTGTAAAAAATGAAAAAAGAAAAAAAGAAAAAATAACTAAAAATGAAAGTAAAATGGGGGGTTGTCATGCTCTGAAATTATTGAACTCATTGTTCAGTCCGGCAGGCTGTAGTATGCCTAACTTCTTTCAATGTAGTATACTGTATTCGCTGCTCACAATGTGGTCTCCTCCACATTGGAGAGACCAAGCGCAGACTGGGTGACCGCTTTGCGGAACATCTCCGCTCAGTCCGCAAGCAGGACCCTGAGCTTCCGGTTGCTTGCCATTTCAACACTCCCCCCTGCTCTCATGCTCACATCTCTGTCCTGGGATTGCTGCAGTGTTCCAGTGAACATCAACGCAAGCTCGAGGAACAGCATCTCATCTACCGATTAGGCACACCACAGCCTGCCGGACTGAACATTGAGTTCAATAATTTCAAAGCATGACAGCCCCCCATTTTACTTTCATTTTTAGTTATTTTTTCTTTTTTCATTTTTTACAATCCTTTTTCTTGCATTTATTTCATTTCATCTTAGTTTGTTCAGTTTGCTTACCCACTTTTTTTTCATGTTTGCACTTGCTGCTGTTCAATATTCAGTCCGTTAACACCTAATCTGTACTAATGCTTTGTCTTTCAACACACCATTAACATATTGTTTGCCTTTGCTCCATGACCTTTTGGTCAGCTATGTGGCCTTGTCCAATCTACACCTTCTCCTTTGTTATCTCTTGCCCCATCCCCAACCCACTTGCTTATAACCTGTGACTTTTCTAATATTTGTCAGTTCAGAAGAAGGGACACTGACCCGAAACCTTAACTCTGCTTCTCTTTTCACAGATGCTGCCAGACCTGCTGAGTGGTTCCAGCATTTCTTGTTTTTATTTCTGTAGATCTTATGTTGTTTTGCGCATTGTTATCACAAATGTTCTTCAAACAAACCTAATGGCCTAGAAATTTGATAGTGCTTGAAAATGGGTGTGTAGGCGCCACATGAAATTGATGCTGTCATGACACACGTATACAGAGTCAGATCTATTTAATGGCTGCACGACTGTTTGGGAGGGAGGTAGGAAATCGTAATTGACTGATGCCATTTAAAGGCAGCCACCATCTTTGAAGAGGGTGGTGCAAACTGGCTGGATGCAGCAGGGAAATATTCTCAAAGGGACAGAGTGGCTAGAAAAGGTACAGAGTGGGTACCTAGGTTCTCGGATGTAGGAGGAGGAAGATCACACCCCTGAGAGGTGGAAAAGGCAACGCCTTCAAAGCCTGTGGGAAGAGGTCACAAGGAGGGAGGGAAATGCTGGAACCTTAGTTTAGTTCAGAGGACATGGCTGTAATGCAGTAAAACGTTCAATCTCCTCAAGAGAATTAGTAGGTAAGAATCTTACTTACCACCTCCGTTACATCACACCTCTACCACCTAGAAGGACAAGGGCAGCAGAAACGCCATAGCATACAAGGCTCCGGGCCAAGTGCTGGAAAATAGGATTAGAATAGATCGGTGCTTAATGGCCGGCACGGACACAATGGGCCGAAGGACCTGTTTCTGTGCTGTATGACTGTATGACTCTTAAAAAATGATGCATGGGAACACCACCACCTCCAAGTTCCCCTCCAAGCCACACGCCATCCTGACTTCGAACTATATCGCCGTTCCTTCACTGTTGCTGGGTCAAAATCCTGGAACTCCCTTCCGAACAGCACTGCAGGTGTACCAACCCCACATGGACTGTAGCGGTTCAGGAAGGCAGCTCATCATCCCCTTCTCAAAGGCAATTAGGGATGGGCAATAAATGCTAGCCGGCAATGCCCACATCCCAGGAACGAATAATTTAAAAAAAACTTCTTCTCCTCCAACTCACACACTCTGCACCACCTACCCTCATATTTCAACCTCAGTGTCTCACACATCACATCTTCCACACAACATACAAACTATTTGAACATGTCTCTAAACCTCTCCAACTCCCTACCTCCCTTTCTTCCTTGAAGACGCTCCTTAAAATCTACCTCTTTGACCGAGCTTTTGGGATACATTACCCTTCCAGGGTAATTTGAGGTAAACTAGGCACTTTTCAGGGCCGCAAATGATGGCCTTAGGCCCATTCATAAGTTTGCACGATATACTGCGAGAAATGATCTAATCAGGGTAGCCATTGTCATGCAGGATGCCTTTGACTTGCCCTATTTCAGCATCAAGCTTGCATGGTGAGCAAACGGCTCGGGCCCTATTTACGAAGTTGCCAATAAGGCCAATCTTATAGCACATGGAATTGCAAGAATCCTAATGCCTGTATTGACCAGTGAAAGTAGGTTTGCGGTATTCCGTGGTAGAGAACCCCGAAGCAGAAGTCCTGCCTATCATACAAATGAGTGATGTGATATATGAATTTCAATGCCAATGTGATGCTGGGTATGTAGGCCGTACGCCCAAAGACTGGCGGATCGTATCAAACAACATGTCCCTTCCGCTGTTCGCAACGGGCAAGGTACAGGCCGTACCCAACCAGTACCTGCTTGCAAAACTCAAAACACAGTGTCCAACATTAGATGTGATTCCGCGATTGGACAACATTTGCTAAATAATCCTCAGTGTGCTCAGAATTACGCTGACAATTAATTTAAGATTGTCAGTAGGGTTCATTTGTGTGTACTGGAAGCTGCATATATTAATACACAGGGCCCTGTTCTTTGCAGACAGAAAGAACATGTACAGACATTGTTTCAGCTAAACAAAATAAGTGAAAGCCATTCGCTGGTTCATTCCTCAGAGCAATGCCTTGACTGGTCAGATCAAGCTGCCTGGTTCAAATTTCAAACAAACCTTGGCAGTTAACTGTCAGTAATCGTAAAGTAGTGCATTCTCCATGGCAACGCTTCTACCAATCAAAGTTCACTTGCCAACTAATCAGTACTCTCTTCTCATACAGTATAAAGTTATTCTTTTACCTTACATTGGTATTCTTATGGATTGTCCTGATGAGTGCAAGACAAAAAGTTTTGACAACGTGTCTCTATTTTCAGCAATACTCAAGTTCTGTACTACCAAATGACTATTATTACATAAAATTAGGACTCATGGATTGGGGTTAATATTAGCATGGATTGAGGACTGATTAATGGACAGAAAACAGAGTAGGAATAAATGGGACATTTTCAGGTTGGCAGGCTGTAACTAGTGGGATACCACAAGGATCAGTCCTTGGGCCTCAGCTATTTACAATCTATATTAATGACTTACCAACATTCGAATTAGGAGCAGAAGTAGGCCATTCGGCCCCTCATGCCTGCTCTGCCATTCAATAAGATCATGGCTGATCAGTTTGTGTCTGGAATTCCACAATCCCATCTACCCCTGATAGCTTTTGATTCCCTTGCCTAACAAGAATCTATTTACCTCAGCTTTAAAAATATTCATTGACCCCGCTTCTATCACCTTTGGAGGCAGTGAGTTCCAAAGTCTCTCAACCCTTTGAGAGAAAAAAATTTTCCTCATCTTTGTCCTAAAAGGGCAACCCCTAATTTTAAAACAGTGCCCCCTAGTTCTGGACTCACCCACAAGAGGAAACATCCTTTCCACATCCACCTTGTCAAGACTGTTCAGGATTTTATATACTTCAATCAAGTCTTACTCTTCTAAACTCCAGTGAAAATAAGCCCAATCTGTCCAACCTTTCCTCATAAAACAAACTGCACATTCCAGGTATCAGTCAAGTTAACCTCCTCTGAACTACCTCCAATGCATTTACATCCTTCCTTAAATAAGGAGACCAAAACTGCACACAGTATTCCAGATGCGGTCTCACCAATGCCCCATACAACTGAAGCATCACATCCTTACTTTCATTTTCAATTCCTCTCGTAATAAAGGATAGCATTCCATTAGCCTTCTTTATGACTTGCTGTACCTGCAAACTAACTTTTTGTGACTCATGCACGAGAACACCTAGATCCCTCTGCACCTCGGAATTCTGCAGTCGTTCTCCGTTTAAGTAATGCTCTGCTTTTTTATTCTTCCTGCCAAAATGAACGACTTCACATTTTCCCACATTATACTCCATCTGCCAGATTTTTGTCCACTCACTCAGCCTATTTATATTGTTCTGCAACCTCCTTATGTCCTCTTCACAACATACTTTCCTACCTATCTTTGTGTCATCAGCAAATTTAGCTACTAAGCCATCGCTCCCCTCATCTAAGTCATTGATATAAATTGTAAAAAGTTGAAGCTGCAGCACAGACCCCTGCGGGACTCCACTCGTCACATCCTGCCAATCAGAAAAGGATCCATTTATGCATTTTCTGTTTTCTGCCAGCCAGCCAATCTTCTATCCATGCTGAAATGTTATTTCCCTACACCATGAGCTCCTACTTTGCGCAATAACCCTTTATGTGGCACCTTGTCGAATGCCTTCTGGAAATCCAAGTGCAGTACGTCAATGGGCTCCCCTTTATCCACAGCGCATGTTACTCCTTCAAAGAACTGCAATAAATTAGTTAAACATGATTTCCCTTTCACAAAACCATGCTGACTATTCCCTATTACCTTGAGTTTTTCGAAGTGCCCAGCTATAGCCTCCTTAATGATCGATTCTAACACCCTCCCCACAACAGGCTTCAAGCTAACTGGCCTCTAGTTGCCTGTTTTCTGTCTCCGCCCGCCCCCTTAGATGAGGGAACAAAGTATAACGTATCCAAGTTTGCTGATGATACAAAGTTAAGCGGGAAATTTAGTGGTGAGGAGACATAAAGAGGCTGCAAAGGGACATAAACAGGTTGGGTGAGTGGGCAAGAACTTGGCATATGGAAATACAATATGGCAAAGTGTGAAGTTATTCACTTTGGTGCGATAAATAAAAAGTAGAATATTTTTTGAATGGTGAGAGACTGGGAAATGTTTGCGTTCAGAGGGACCTGGATGTCCTTGTCCATGAATCACAGAAAGTTAGCATACAAGGATAGCAAGCAGTTAGGAAAGCAAATGGTATGTTAGCTATTATTGCAAAGGGATTGGAGTATAAGAGTAAGGAAGATTTGTTAACATTATACAGGGTATTGGTGAAGACACAGCTTGAGTTCTGAGTGCAGTTTTGGTCACCTTATTTAAGGAAGGGCATACCTGCCCTATGGAGAGCACAACAACGGTTTACTTACATTTACTTAAAACAAAGGTTTTCTATGGTTTTACTGGACTTGTTCCAGGGATGAGGGGATTGTCCTATGAGAAGAGATTGAGTTGACTGGGGCTATATACCCTGGAATTTAGAAGAATGAGAGGTGAACTCATTGGAACATATCATTTTTCTTTGTGGCTTGACAAGGTAGTTGCTGAGAAAATGTTTCCCCTGCTGTGGAATCTAGAACATAGAATCACAGTCTTATAGTAAGGGGGCAGCCATTTAGTACTGAGATGAGAAGAGATTTCTTCACTCAAACGGCCGTGAATCTTTGAAATTCGCGACTCCAAAGAGCTGTGGATGCTCAGTCATTGAGTATATTGAAGACAGAGGTCGATAGAGTTTTGGGTACTAAGTGATATGAGGATAGTAGAGGAAGGTGGATTTGAAGTAGAAGATTAGTTGTGCTTCTTGTTGAAGGGAGGAGCAGACTTGAAGAGCCAAATGGCTTACTCTAGCTTCTACTTCTAATGTTCTTATGTTCCAATCTGGCATAGGCGGTGACGTAATGGTAATGTCACTGGTCTAGTAATCCAAAGACCCAGGTTAATACTCTGGGGACATGTGTTCAAATCCCATCAAGGCAGCTGGTGGAATTTAAATTCAATTAATTAATAAAATCTAAATTAATTAATAAAAAATCTAGAATTGAAATCTAGTCTCAGTAATACTGACCATGAAACTATCATTGATTGCTATAAAAACCCATCTGGTTCACTAAAACCCTTTAGGGAAAGAAATCGGCTGTCCTTACCTGGTTTGGCTACATGGAACTCCAGACCCAGAGCAATGTGGTTGACTCTTAACTGCTGTCTGAAATGGTTTACCAAGCCATTCAGTTGTACAAAACAGCCACACAAAAGTTGAAAAGTAATAAAACCAGACTGAACACCCAGCATCAACCTAGGCACCAGAAATGACAATGGCAAACCCAGTCCTGTTGACCCTGCAAAGTCCTCCTTTCTATTGTCTCGGGGCTTGTGCCAAAATTGGGAGAGCTGTTCCACAGACTAGTCAAGCAACAACCTGGCGTATCGTACTCACGGAAACATACCTTACATCCAATGTCCCAGTCATCGTCGTCACCGTTCCTGGGTATGTCCTGACCCACCGGCAGGACAGATTCACCAGAGGTGGCGGCACAGTGGTATACAGTCAGGAGGGAGTTGCCCTGAGAGTCCTCAACATCGACTCCGGATCACATGAAATCTCATGGCACAGGTCAAACATGAGCATAGAAAACTCCTGCTGATTACCACCTACTGCCCTCCCTCAGCTGATGAATCAGTACTTCTCCATGTTGAACACCACTTGGAAGAAGCACTGAGAGTGGCAAGGGCACAGAATGCACTCTGGGTTGGGGACTTCAATATCCATTACCAAGAGTGGCTTGGTAGCACCACGACTGACCAAGCTGGCCGAGTCTTGAAGGACATATCTGCTAGACTGGGCCTGCAGCAGGCGGTGAGGGAACCAGCAAGAGGGGTAAACCTACTAGACCTTGTTCTCACCAATGTATCTGTTGCAGATGCATCTGTCCATGACAGTGTTTGTAGGAGTGAGCACTGCACAATCCTTGTGAAAACAAAGTCCCGTCTTCACACTGACGATACCTTCATTGTGTTGTGTGACACCATGCTAAATTAGGTGGATTCAGAACAGATCTGGCAGCTCAAAAATGGGCATCCATGAGGCGCTATGGACCATAAGCAACAGCAGAATCGTATTCAACCACAATCTGTAACCTCATGACCAAACCTCATTCTACCATTTCCATCAAGCCAAGGAATCAACCCTGGTTCAATAAAAAATGCAGGAGGGCATTCCCGGAGCAACACCAGGCATACCTAAAGATAAGATGTCAACCTGGTGAAGCTACAACACAGGACTACTAGCATGCCAAACAGCGGAGGCAGCATGCAATAGACAGAGCTAAGCAATCCCCCAACCAATGGATCAGAACAAAGCTCTGCAGTCCTTCCACATCCAATCATGAATGGTGGTGGACAATTAAACAAATAACCGGAGGAGGAGGCTCCATAACTATCCCCATCCTCAATGATAGAGATGCCAAGTAGTACAAAAGGAAAGGCTGAAGCATTTGAGACCATCTTCAGGCAGAAGTGCAGAGTGGATGATACATCTTGGCCTCTTCCTGAGGTCCTCAGCTTCACAGATGCCAGTCTTCAACCAATGCGATTCACTCCACGTGATATCAAGAAACACAATGTGGTTGACTCTTAAATGCCCTCTGAAATGGCTTGGCAAGCCACTCAGTTTCTCAAGGGCAAGCAGGGATGGGCAATAAATACTAGCCGAGCCAACGACACTCACATCCCATGAACAAATAAAAAAAAGTCAGGTGATGGGGTAGACTAATTTTGCAAAAGGGTCCTGCAACAAGCATAGAAATCTTACTTTAATATTATAATGAATGTTTTTTAATATCTCCAGTGTACATCCTGGACACCTAAAGAGGAACCCGATCCAATATGGCAGGTAGTGAACTTTAGGCATGGAATGAGCGTGTGCACCTCACCCACCATATTGGACCATTAGGCATTCTTTTTATGGCTGTAAAACTGATGCAGGGCAATTGAATTTCTAGGCCAATGTGTTTGTAGTAATTTTGAGCATTTGTTTGAGCATTGAGAAGCAGGAACATTACAAAGTAAATATTCTGTAAGATATAAATCTTTGAAAACTTTCTTTGGGTACAAAATTATTTTTACATTTCTATAATAAAATGTTAGACTTTGTTTTTGGGTTTTATTGTTATTAGTGGAATTTAAATATTTGGCTAACAGTTTAATTATATTGAATCTGAGATTTGTTTGAATATGCAGCAGTTCTACTGTTTCTCAACTCTGATGAATTTTTTGTACTCTGAAAGCTGTTCCTTACTTAATGGACGTGTATAGAACGGGAATGTTGATTGGACAGTGTTTCTGTATCTGAATATTTATCCATGCATGCAAACAGCATATCAATAATGGAGTTGAAAAGTGTCCCTGAATAGCTACTGGAAGAAACAATGGAGTGAAAGTGGACATGAGCGCAGGCGCAACATGGATGGTATTCCACCAGATGTGTTGTGCAACATTCGGCTATTGCGATACTGCCTGTTTTGTGTCCCCACCTACATCCAATTTTACCCTCAATGACTCTGAAATTGCATGGCCGTTCTGGTGGACTCCTACCGTAAGTCTAGCAGGGGTTTGCCAGAATGACTGCAAAAATCAGGCAGGGCCTGGATTTACTGGGACCTGGCCTGAAGTGCATTTTTTCTGCATGGTCTCATGGGAGTAAAACCACTGTCCAAACCTCGAAGCGCTTTGATGTAAGGGGTATTTGGTCGGGGCGGAGGCACCTGTCCTGGGGGTTCCTGTTCTGGGACCCTCATTCAGGACTCAGGAATCTATGTGTGGAGCAGAGGAAATGGGCGAGGTGCTAAATGAGTACTTTGCATCAGTATTCACCAAAGAGAAGGACTTGGTGGATGATGAGCCTAGGGAAGGGAGTGCAGATAGTCTCAGTCATCTCATTATCAGAAAGGAGGAGGTGTTGGGTGTTTTGCAAAGCATTAAGGTGGATAAGTCCCCAGGGCTTGATGGGATCTACCCTAGAATACTGAGGGAGGCAAGGGAAGAAATTGCTGGGGCCTTGACAGAAATCTTTGCATCCTCATTGGCTACAGATGAGGTCCCAGAGGACTGGAGAATAGCCAATGTTGTTCCTTTGTTTAAGAAGGGTGGCAAGGATAATCCAGGAAATTACAGGCCGGTGAGCCTTACGTCAGTGGGAGGGAAACTATTAGAGAGGATTATTCGGGACAGGATTTACTCCCATTTGGAAACAAACGAACTTATTAGCGAGAGACAGCATGGTTTTGTGAAGGGGAGGTCGTGTCTTACTAATTTGATTGAGTTTTTTGAGGAAGTGACGAAGATGATTGATGAAGGAAGGGCAGTGGATGTTATCTATATGGACTTTAGTAAAGCTTTTGACAAGGTCCCGCATGGCAGACTGGTACAAAAGGTGAAGTCACACGGGATCAGAGGTGAGCTGGCAAGATGGATACAGAACTGGCTCGGTCAAAGAAGACAGAGGGTATCAGTGGAAGGGTGCTTTTCTGAATGGAGGGATGTGACTAGTGGTGTTCCGCAGGGATCAGTGCTGGGACCTTTGCTGTTTGTAGTAAATATAAATGATTTGGAGAAAAATGTAGCTGGTCTGATTAGTAAGTTTGCGGACGACACAAAGGTTGGTGGAGTTGCGGATAATGATGAGGATTGTCAGAGGATACAGCAGGATACAGATCGGTTGGAGACTTGGGCGGAGAAATGGCAAATGGAGTTTAATCCGGACAAATGTGAGGTAATGCATTTTGGAAGGTCTGATGCAGGTGGGAGGTATACAGTAAATGGCAGAACCCTTAGGAGTATTGACAGGCAGAGAGATCTGGGTGTACAGGTCCACAGGTCACTGAAAGTGGCAATGCAGGTGGATAAGGTAGTCAAGAAGGCATACGGCATGCTTGCCTTCATCGGTCGGGGCATAGAGTATAAAAATTGGTAAGTCATGTTGCAGCTGTACAGAACTTTAGTTAGGCCACACTTAGAATATTGCATGCAATTCTGGTCGCCACACTACCAGAAGGACGTGGAGGCTTTGGAGAGGGTACAGAGGAGGTTTACCAGGATGTTGCCTGGTCTGGAGGGCATTAGCTATGAGGAGAGGTTGGAAAAACTCGGATTGTTTTCACTGGAACGACGGGGGTGGAGGGGCGACATGATAGAGGTTTACAAAGTTATGAGCGGCATGAACAGAGTGGATAGTCAGAAGCTTTTTCCCAGGGTGGAAGAGTCAGTTACTAGGGGACATAGGTTTAAGGTGTGAGGGGCAAAGTTTACAGGGGATGTGTGAGGCAAGTTTTTTACACAGAGGGTGGTGAGTGCCTGGAACTTGCTGCCAGGGGAGGTGGTGGAAGCAGATACGATAGCGACGTTTAAGAGACATCTTGACAAATACATGAATAGGAAGGGAATAGAGGGATATGGGCCCCGGAAGTGCGGAAGGTGTTAGTTTAGACAGGCATCAAGATCGGCGCAGGCTTGGAGGGCCAAATGGCCTGTCCTGTTTTGTACTGTTCTTTGTTCTTTGTTCATACCATAGGTCAGGTACATTTGGTCTCACTGGCATACTTGACCAGTGGCATTGTAATTGGGAACTATCTAGAGGTTCAGGCTGGAATTGGGACTGGACTCCAGAAGATTGAGGGTTTTAACTTTTCTTTAAAGAGACCCCCTAATACATGAGGCAGTGGAGCCAGCAAATTTCCTGTTCTAGAGGAGTGCGACCTGATGCCAATGAAAAGTCATCCCCAAACCACGGAAGACCCACTTGAGAAGGTCCCTCTCCTGACCTCATGCACTTTGGCACGAGGAGTTCCAGAGTGGGCACAACTGTTGGGATTGTGTCTTCATGGGTTTTCTAAACTTGAAGCAGGCTGGAATTGTATGACAGAATAAGGGGCATCAAACTACCTACATGAAACTACCTTTTATTCCTGCTATAATGTGCTCAGGAGTTGGATCACAGATCTGACTTCTGAAGCATACTTCTACTTTTGTATCAAAACTGTTTTGTATCAATTAAAAGCAGTCACGTAATTGCACAATAAGTCAAGGTACATATGTAGCCAAATGGCTCAGATTCACAGTAACATAATCATAAATATGCACGATTAGGCAGCAATAGGACCCAGTTGCCTTCCCATAGCACAGCTGGGCACTAGAATAATGCAGCATGCCCACAGTGTGCTGAACCTGTCAAGCCCTCTCTATACCTCAATTTAGTGTCCCAGGCCACCAGCATATCTCAGGCAAATCCCAGCTTAGGCCCAACTGCTGGCAGGGCTTTCTGCTGGGAAATGATGTGGAAATAACTGCACAGCTGCAGGCCTGAGAGAATTTCGAAAGATTCCGGGGAAAAATTGACCTACCTACGGCTGTGGTCCTGATTGGCTTATGATCCTGAACCCCTCAGAGACGTTTGATTTGAGGAAAATCCCGCTGCAAGCTGCACTGCCAACTTCTCGGGGTAGCCCTGCATATGAGCAAATCTTGCGAAAGTTGAGGTTGAAAGGCCAGGCATGCCCTGTTCCACCTCATTACGTTAATGATGTTAGGCCTTTGCCTATTGCAGGTGCAGGCACAGGTCTACCCATTGAGAAAGGGCTCAGAAATCCCAAGGAAATATAGAAGGCGTATACCCAACGGAATGGGTCTCTGCTCCCTTTTCGTCTCAGTAGCAACTAGGAACTGAGCACTAAGGTCGGTAAAATCAGTCCAGTATTATGTTCAGGTCTCTTCTTGAGAGATAGCTGCAGGTCAAATAGAAGGGTAAACAAGGTCAAGGTATTATAGTCAGGAGGTGTGAATGTTTTATATGCCATTTGCCAAGTGTGAGTAATGGAGTCGAGCTGTCTGGGAAGAGCAGGTGAATTGGTAGGAGGGCTGAAAATTAATTTCTCAGGAGGTTATAACAATAAAGACAGTGCTAGGGAATGTTGTACATTGGTTATGAAATGAGTGGCCTTAATGGGCCAAAAGATCTTTCCTCATTATTGTTGTCTGGCTCCACAGAAATGGGCCTGCATTATTACTATTTTACTAGAGAAAATTCAATAGGGATGATTTCACTATAAGATGTGTTGGCACCATGATGTTGGGAATATTTGCCTATTGTCACTATCTAAGGTATACGACACATGTGAACCTTCAGTTAAATTATCCCTGTTTAACAAATGTCCTACATTTCAACATGCATATCATTTTCCCTCAACAGATCTCATTTCACCTGGTACCATTAAACACCTGAAACAATCCATTACACCTTTGGCACTTTGGATTGTGAAATGTCAACAAAGACTGTCACTACATTGTTATTGTGCTGACTGCTGACACTTGAGTCTGGCACCTTTCAAGATCAGCATTGACTCTGGAAAGGGTCAGACTGTTTTATCACTGACTGATGCCAACTAGCATAGCCAGTTTGATGCCAATTGACATGGAGGAGTATGTTTTATTCATTGTCTCATTGGTACTAATCAGATTGGCTAGATCTGATCACCATTCAGCAACAATAGAGGATGCACTGAATGGTGACAAGGGCCAAAACAAGATATTGATGAAGTACTATCTGCAGTATGGGGAATAGTAATGTAATAGCCTCGGCCATTGCAAATGTGAATCAGTGAATGTATCACTCCTCTTTAAGAAGTTTTTATTAGTTACCATGTACAGTTTTTTCTCCACTATTGACATTGATACCCTTACACGCCGCACAATTTGAGTACACTACTTCAATTAAACAAGCCCCGTACATAATGCCAGGAAAGTTGAGAATCCTTGTCCTCATTTTTTGTGTGCCTAAGTTTCTACCTACCAGAGTGCTTCACTCGCTGTTAACTTTTTACATTTTCTGTGCTATGTGTTGGTGCTTAGGGCTTTGTAACATCAAAGTTGCATTTGATTCTTCAGTGACACTTTTGGAGTGCTGATGGACTCATGATGAACATCACCACCCATCTCCATACATCCAGGTTCTCTCGGTTCTTCTCTGTTATTGACTTGAAGATGTCCCTGCCTTTGGAGGAAAATTAGGAATATGTCCTAGCTTGTGAGGAGTAGGATGACCCTCAGTTCCTAAAAAATCTCAGTCAGTCTATCTGGAGTACTTAGTTAGCATAAGAGCATTCCAAGGCAAGAATGTGGTCACTCTGGGTATCCTTGTCCAAGGATGCTGTCTCTACACTTAGCCTTTGCAGGTTTGGATTAACTTGCCTTCATCTGAAACTCAACCAAAAGAGTTTAGCTGGATAAACAAAAGCCCAAATTGAGAGAAGAGATATGGACCCAGAAATTGGTCTGCATTGCATCCATTTTTTAGGTGCTACTCAGACAACTATGACACTCAAGTGGTGGTCAGGAAACATGCCCACACTTCCAGCAGGAAGTGTGCTGACCGCAATATTGGGTAAGGACAAACAGAGGCGTCTTTTACCCATACCTTTGTATGTGCAATTAAGGGGCCTAACACCTGCTTGATGTCCCCACTGCAACATTGATTTGTCCTGAGACAGCTAGTGCCATCGCAGGCTGCACTAAGGGAAAATAGCCCTATAGAATGCATGCAGAGCACGTGCAGTAGCTCCTTCCGAACCCATGTTAAAGGAGCTAATCACCTATCCCAAATCCGCCATATTTCCATCATTGTTAATCCTAATCTCGGATCGTATTCCACCGGCCCTGACCCTCAATTGTGGTCTCCCAGCCATCCAATCCCAATTGTGACACCAAATCCATAGCCTGATCTGACCCCCAGACCCACTTACCTGAAGGCGATTTTATTTACCACTGTCTCTGGTTTTTGCTGATGGGCCATTAAGTTGTGCTGGCTCAATGAGAATGTTGTCTGAGGCCCAATATATTTGGGTGACTTGGACTTCACCATTCTGCCACTATTTACATACTGTTTGCTTCCCAAAAATGGGTGCTGCCAAATTTCTAGAGTTTCTAAGAAGATCCAAAAGTCCCAAAGAAGTTTTAGACTGCTTTCTAAAATAGACATTGTAAAGAAGGTTTTAAATTAATTTGTGAAAAAGCAGAGCCAGGTAAGATTGAAAAATGTTAAGAGTTTAAATGTTAAAAATTGTAAAGAGTATCATTGCTGTTAGTTACTATCTTAAATTTCTGAACCAAAAAAGGTAAAGTAACAGTTAGAGAGATACTATACATGTAAGGTTAATTAAGCTAGGATGTGAGGAAGATGACTGAAGACAGTCACAAACATTGACTTGTTAAGGGTATTCCCATGGAGGAACTGTGTATCGCAGAAGAGGTCAGAGACAGCCATTGCTGCAGCAGCCAGCCTACTAAAAGGAAGAGGTTAGGAACAAAGGAATGTAGAAATTGCTAGATGAAAAAGGATCAAGGTTCATGTAGTTTGCCTTTTACCATCCTGGTAATTGTATATTACTTTAATGGATATGTTGACTAATACTAGCATCAGTCTCTATAAATTAGTCGACAACAAACCTAAACATGATGCAGGGAAAATCCTAGTGATTTTCCAAAGTCACCTACTCCCTCCAAGCAAGCTACACTTAACACACCATGTCTCAAATATTTCATATGCTGTATCCTAAAATATTATTGCAAGGAATGTGTCTAATTTGCATTTCAATGAATCAATACTAACTGCTTCCACCATCTTCCTAGGGATTTGTTGTATAGTTAATCACTTGCTCACAAATATTGTTTTTGCAGATTTGTTTTGAATTTATCCCCCTTCAAGGACAGGCTGTGTTTTCTGGTTCTGATATTCTGGAAAGGATGCAAAAGCTTGTCATGGTCTACGTCATCCAAATTGAATGTTTCATGTTCATATTTGGGAAGAATAGCCCAATTTTGGAAATTTGTTGGTGTCAAATTAAATAAAAACTCTGTACTTAATTCTGTCAAAGCTGTACTGTAATCTTAGACACTGACCATAGTTCTGATTTTGCTATTAAGTAAACTCTACTAAAACAGATATGGTCTGAGTTTCCTGACTGTTCTACCCCACCTTCTTCTGTGAGTGAAAAGAAAAAAGACATGAACTTTGCAGTGAAGACTGAGCAAGGTCTTTCGTTCCAACAGTTTGACATATCAAGTTATTTGAGGGGCAAAAATCAAGACAAGACAGATGTGCTGACTTAAGGAGGCTTTCATGTACTGTGAGAGAAGCTCCATTTGTGGATAGCAGATGACACAGGATAGGTTAAAGGATCAGAAGTTCAAAGTAATTATTGTGTGTGTAATGAATGAAGGAGTGCCACACAATCGGGGGAGCAGGTATCTTAACTTGGCTGCTCTTGTGAAATTGTTGAATTGCTGACACAGCAAAACAGGCTTTGAGTCAAGGAGGTGACACTCAATGCTAGTGTAACCTCCTATGAAAAAGTGGAGATGTCATGCTTCGTGGGCTTCCCGTCCTTTCTGCTCCATATATTTTTAAGGAGGATATTCAAGTTGCACACCCTCGTCCCTTGTCTTTTGTCCTTGCCTATATTCCTGCTTCTTTCAGTGCTGCTATTTTCCCTTTAAGCAGCAGCAGGTTTTAGATCCTGCTGCACAAGGTTTCCAGTTCCTACTGATGCAGCCTGACCTGCTGTGTGTTTCCAGAATTTTCTGTTTTATTCCAGTTCCTAGACTTTCAGCCTGCCTAATTCCTTTATCAGCCTTTTAGGACATAATTTTTACTTAACTCCTGCCTCTATAGGAGCTTTTCACATCACTGAACCCTTACACCAACATTTTTGAGGCATTGCAGGCTGAATTTACACAGGCCGTATGCCTTTCCATATTCAAATTTACTTGAATCTGCAGATGAGGGCTGGATCAAAAATGGAACATCATGGCAGTTGGAAGTCCTATACTGCCTCTCTTCTGGCAGTACATTAGCACTGTTGGAATTTGAGAGCCTCCAAGTTTAACCTGCATCAGAATGTTACTATCAGTGAAAAAGGACCAAAGTGCCCTTGGCCCCTTCCAAGCACAGTGTGGAACAGTGTAGATTCTGACCTTGCCATCCACTAGGAGACTCTGATATCAATATGACGTAACAGTTGGACTTTCACGAGTCGTGCAAAACCACGATACAGCACTTAGGAGCACCCACCAATGTATCCCATTGACTTGCTCAGTGTTAAAATAGTGTACACTGGCATCATGATAGATTGAAGGGTCACAGAAATCCTTGAAAAATGGTGTAAACATCTGAAGTGGGGGCTTGCTACAGGTTCCTCTGAAAAGCTTTCTGAATGTTCCAACAAATGAGTGCTGTAGGCCTTAATATCATAGCTGTCAGTTGCTTCATTTCCTCAGAGACTGACATTAGAGCCTGTATGTAGACAGGTGTTTCTCAAATACCCTGCTTTTCAAGTGAATACGCATGAGATCTAGGTCCTGCAACTCGGAAGCCGTGGGCAACTTCCTCCTCACTGGGAACATGGCAGATCCTCACGCACTCCCAAATCCTCTTGCTTTCCTGTGCTTAATGAATCACTCTGTGCCATATTCTCACTTAAACTGTTTTCTTTCGTCTCCCTACCAGCTCAAAATGACCCCCCCTCCCCCCACCCCTCCTCACCACCGCCAAGTGGTAGTATATAATTTGATGCATAAGAAAGCTGGAAAGCTGATGATGTTGAAAATAGTGCTTCAGGCACTCCAGTATGGCCTTTACCTCAGCATCCAATTCCTTATCATTGTTCTCATTATTCTCATTAAAGAGGAACAAATAGCTGCCCTCCTGCTCCTGAGCTTACTGCACAGCAGCCTCATGTGAGTGCTGGGGGTGTAGAGGAGGACGGCAGTTGGGGCCACTGAGGATCATGGCCAGCAGTGGTTATCAGGATACTGTGGAGTTAGAAGGAGCACTACTGTTCTTCCTATTCTGGTGATGGTTGGTTCGTAGACCACATCTTTACCAAGTAAAGCCGAATGGCAGTCTTCCAAAGAGTCCTAAAACTAACTTTAGGCCCCAATATATGTAAGGGGTCTCATCCTGTTTTGGGCAGCTGTTGCCCTGGACATTTAAAAAATTGTTGAGGCGAACTTTGGGTTGGATGTCTTTAGGCATCCTTGGAGCACAGGACTTTGTCCGTGATATTGGGCCTCATTATGCTTGTTTTACACCCACAAAACAGGGGCATAGAAGTCCAATTTCTACCCCGTTAATTCATTGGATATTGTAATAAGCTTCCTTTACATGAGACAATCTACGCAGGAAGTATAGTGGAAATGAGTAGAAGGAACTAACCTTGTGAAATGCCACAAAGTCACTTTAGCTCCACATGTTACTTGCACACTGTGCTTAGTGGCCCTACTGCCTATGGCATTCGAATTCTCATTTAAGTTTTATCAAGTGTGTAGTTACATGTTAAATAAGTTTTAGTCACAGTAGATTTTTTAAATGTAAGACTTGAAATGAGCCAAGAAAAGTTATCAATTTAACTGTTGACTGCAGTTAGCTCTTAAATGACTTTCAGATGGAGAAAAGGCAGAATTGGCTCTCTTTGGACCTTCTCACATCGTGACAGGTATATTTTGCATATAATATGTAAGTGCCTTCTCGTATTTATTTTCCTTTCAGAATGCTTTTTTTTCAAATTAAAAATCACAATTTTCTGAAGCGCCTACAGTCAAATGGAACCTCACAAATGGCAGGCATGAGTCAGAAAATCAGATTCTAATGCACTCAGTTTACACCATGACAGTTTTTCAATGTATATTTTAGGGGGCTGCATATGCCAGTGCTGAAGGGAAATATGAGTGTCTCTTCATAGAATCACGAATGATACTGCCTAAAAGGAGGCTATTTGGCCCATCGTGCCTCTGTTGATTCTTTTAAAGAGCTATCCAATTAGTCCCACGCCCCTGCCCTTTCCCCATAGTCGTGCAATTTTTTTCCCTTATCCAATTCCCTTTTGAAAGTGGTTATAGAATCTTCTTCCATCCCCCTTCTAGACAATGAATTCCGGATCATAAAAATTTGCTGAGTATAAAATACTCTCCTCAGCTCACCTCTTGTTCTTTTGCCAATTAACTTAAATCTGTGTCCTCTGGTTTCTGGCCCTTCTGTCATTGGGAACAGTTTCTCTTTATTTACTCTATCAAAACCTTTCATGATTTAGAACACCTCTACTGAATTTCCCTTCAACCTTCTAAGCTTCTATGAGAACAATCTCAGCTTCTCAGGAAGGAAGGATCTCAGCCAGGAAGGATCTAAAGGGAGAGCTAAGAAGAGCAAGGAGAGGACACGAGAAGTCATTGGCGGATAGGATCAAGGAAAACCCTAAGGCTTTCTATAGGTATATCAGGAATAAAAGAATGACTAGAGTTAGATTAGGGCCAATCAAGGATAGTAGTGGGAAGTTGTGTGTGGAATCAGAGGAGATAGCGTTAAATGAATATTTTTCATCAGTATTTACAGTAGAGAAAGAAAATGTTGTCGAGGAGAATACTGAGATTCAGACTACTTGGCTAGATGGGATTGAGGTTCACAAGGAGGAGGTGTTAGCAATTTTGGAAAGTGTGAAAATAGATAAGTCCCCTGGGCCAGATGGGATTTATCCTAGGATTCTCTGGGAAGCCAGGGAGGAGATTGCAGAGCCTTTGTCCTTGATCTTTATGTCGTCATTGTCGACAGGAATAGTGCCGGAAGACTGGAGGATAGCAAATGTTGTCCCCTTGTTCAAGAAGGGGAGTAGAGACAGCCCTGGTAATTATAGACCTGTGAGCCTTACTTCGGTTGTGGGTAAAATGTTGGAAAAGGTTATAAGAGATAGGATTTATAATCATCTTGAAAAGAATAAGTTCATTAGCGATAGTCAGCACGGTTTTGTGAAGGGTAGGTCGTGCCTCACAAACGTTATTGAGTTTTTCGAGAAGGTGACCAAACAGGTGGATGAGGGTAAAGCAGTGGATGTGGTGTATATGGATTTCAGTAAGGCGTTTGATAAGGTTCCCCACGGTAGGCTATTGCAGAAAATACGGAAGTATGGGGTTGAAGGTGATTTAGAGCTTTGGATCAGAAATTGGCTAGCTGAAAGAAGACAGAGGGTGGTGGTTGATGGCAAATGTTCATCCTGGAGTTTAGTTACTAGTGGTGTACCGCAAGGATCTGTTTTGGGGCCATTGCTGTTTGTCATTTTTATAAATGACCTGGAAGAGGGTGTAGAAGGGTGGGTTAGTACATTTGCGGATGACACGAAGGTCGGTGGAGTTGTGGATAGTGACGAAGGATGTTGTAGGGTACAGAGGGACATAGATAGGCTGCAGAGCTGGGCTGAGAGATGGCAAATGGAGTTTAATGCGGAAAAGTGTGAGGTGATTCACTTTGGAAGGAGTAACAGGAATGCAGAGTACTGGGCTAATGGGAAGATTCTTGGTAGTGTAGATGAGCAGAGAGATCTTGGTGTCCAGGTACATAAATCCCTGAAAGTTGCTACCCAGGTTAATAGGGCTGTTAAGAAGGCATATGGTGTGTTAGCTTTTATTAGTAGGGGGATCGAGTTTCGGAGCCATGAGGTCATGCTGCAGCTGTACAAAACTCTGGTGAGGCCGCACCTGGAGTATTGCGTGCAGTTCTGGTCACCGCATTATATGAAGGATGTGGAAGCTTTGGAAAGGGTGCAGAGGAGATTTACTAGGGTGTTGCCTGGTATGGAGGGAAGGTCTTACGAGGAAAGGCTGAGGGACTTGAGGTTGTTTTCGTTGGAGAGAAGGAGGAGGAGAGGTGACTTAATAGAGACATATAAGATAATCAGAGAGTTAGATAGGGTGGATAGTGAGAGTCTTTTTCCTCGGATGGTGATGGCAAACACGAGGGGACATAGCTTTAAGTTGAGGGGTGATAGATATAGGACAGATGTTAGAGGTAGTTTCTTTACTCAGAGAGTAGTAGGGGCGTGGAACGCCCTGCCTGCAACAGTAGTAGACTCGCCAACTTTAAGGGCATTTAAGTGGTCATTGGATAGACATATGGATGAAAATGGAATAGTGTAGGTCAGATGGTTTCACAGGTCGGCGCAACATCGAGGGCCGAAGGGCCTGTACTGCGCTGTAATGTTCTAATTCTAATTCTAATTCAAGTCGCTCCACGTAACTAAAGTCACACATCCATGGTACCATTCTAGTAAACCTCCTCTGCATCCTCTCCTCGGCCTTGACATTCTTCCTAAAGTATGGTGATCACAATAGGGCTCAATACTACAGCTGGAGCCTACCCAATGATTTATAAAGGTTTAGCATGGCTTCCTTGCTTTTGTACTTGAAGGCCCCAAAATTCGGTTGTGTAGCGACCATACTTTTGGCGCTGGCGGGGGCGGGGGAGGGGGGGGGGGCGCATTTCTGTACAAAATGTCCACACAACACATGCACACTTCTGGTGCGGGCAGCACCAGACACCATTTTGGGGATGTCGTTAGCGTAGGCACTGGAAGCATGCAGATAGACAGATGGTAATGTCAGTAAGCATGTAATGCTGATTTGACTTCAGCATGCCATTTTCGACCTCAACACTCCAGCTAATGCATTCTCTTAGCCTCCTACAGGTGAATATGCATTCAGCAGCAGGAATGACACTCCCTCCCCCTCACACCAGTACTATATAAAGGGATCATCAACCAATTTTAGAGCAGTTGCTGAATGATTTCTGCTGGCTGTTGCTGTATTATTAGAAGTGCTTGGAAGTTTGTACTCTGACTTAAAGTTGGTGATGTTTACAGGGGGTGGTGCGGCCACTGGTTCTCACTTCAAGGGTTCTGCTCAGACCACGTGCTCCCAGTCATGGGTGCTGTAGTTTCCATTCCTCTTGGCCTGCACCATGACAGGAAGAATGAGCAGAGATGACACAGAGGAGGGCAAGCTGCTTGACGAAGGAGGGGGAGAAGGGGAAAAGGGCTCTCAGTAGGAGGCCACATCCACACAGGGTCTTCAGGGAGCAATTCTACTACCTCAACCTAAGTCAGGAACAGTGTGTGCAATGTCTCCACCATGAAAGAGGTCCTCACTGAAATCTGCCACCTGCTGCAGCCACAATTGCAGATTCAGAGGACAGCATCACCAATGGCTGTAAAGGAGACCTTGGCTACAAATTTCTTTGCATCAGGCTTCTTCCAGGGTGAAGCAGGTGACATCTCCAACATCTCATGTTCTCCTTCCACTGTTTGATAAAGGAGGTGACTTTTCAGCCTCTCTTTCTACAAAGAAGCAGGTGGAGCATGCATGTGGCTTTGCTGGAATAGCGGACTTCCTTATAGTGGGAGGTGTCATTGATTGCACACTTGTTGCTTTGTGGGCGTCGTATGTAAATTCAGAGATGCACCGCAACTGTAAAGGGTACCAGTCACTCAATGTGCAGCTGGTGTGCAACCATATTCAGTGCATTATGATGGTCAATATCCAGTATCCTGGCAGCAGTCGTGATGCCTTTTTCTGTGCCAGTCCGATGTACCATCAGCATTTCAAGCACCATGAGAAACCAGAGGGTGGCTATTGGGTGACATAGGCTATCTGCTGATCACATGGCTTATGACTTTTGTTACGACCAGGTGTGAAAGGTATCTAGGGGTCTTTTACAGTCTTCATCTAGTCTTATTGTAACTGGGTTTAATTTTAAACACACTGTGTTTTGAGCTCCCTCTTTGTGAATCCTTGGTCACAGCTTTCCAATAATAAGGCAAAAAAATGAGCACACCAGGTTTTCTTGGGTTTAAAGAAGAAAAGTGAAATTTGTTAAACCTTAAACTTAAACTCTAAATCGGTTAACACCTACAGATACATGCCACGCCCCATGCTAGCATGCATACGTGATATGCACATGCAAATAGAGACAGAAAAGAGAAGAAAAATAAAATGGAGTGGTTTGAGGCAATCTCTGAAGGTTTTATTTTACTGTGCTTCTAGCTCGTTGTAGGGTCCTTGATTATAGGTAGTCTTGCTTTTTGTTGGGGCCCAGTATTTTTCTTAAACGTTGTTCACTGCAGGAGACTTTTCTGTCTTGGGGTTCAAATGTCTTCAATGGTTTCCAAAGCTGGTGAGAGAGATGAGAGCAGACAGGAGAGGGGTCTTTTCCAGTTCAGGAGCAAACAGCTTTCTGCCTTTCTTACTCTTAGCAAGTTCAAATTCAAACAGCCAGTGACTAAACTGGCCTGACCAGGTCTTCTGTGTATTGGAGAAGCAGGGACTGGGTCCTTTGTTCCAACACTGTCTGCCAGCATGCAAATATCTTTCCACTCAGGGGCTTGGTAATTCCTTGTGATAAGCCCTCTTTTCTTCACAGCCACAATTTTAAATTTTAATGTTCATGTGGCAAAATAATGTGTGCCTCAGTCTTGGCAGATGGGGGCCTGCATGACACCTCCACATCCAGGGGAATGAAATGCGATTTTTTAAAAACCGACGCATTTACAAGGTTTGAGAGAAATATCAGATACAGAAAGAAAAACCATGCATTTCTCTCATTCATTTCCATTCATTCATCAATCTTAAAGTCTATTAAAATTGTCTTCTGCGGGTGCCAGTGCTGCTTAGAGTTAGTAGTGGGTGGGTCTATCCTGAACTCTGAGTCATGAAAAGACTTTTGACTTCAGGGATGGGTGGTTCCCTTTTCCTCTGACTGAGGGTGGATTCTTTGTTAATCTCCCCTTTGTTCTCTGGGACACTCCTCCCTGCAGGTATTTGTGCAGACTTGACTGCACTCTGCTGTGACACTTAGACTCAGTGAGGCATCACCCTCACAGTTTCTGTGCCCCCTAGAGGTCTCCCTTTGTCTCTGCAGGTTCCTGTAAATGCTGTTAGCAACTCTGGTGGGGTGCTTCTAGAGTCTGCATTTACAAAGGAGGATGTGGGGTCTAACTTTTCACAGTTTTCGGGGTTGGTTGACTGTACAGTAGGGGTTTTCATTCGGGATTCCTCCCGGACATCCTTTAACCTGCCCTCTTGGTCACTTTTTCCCCTTCTCTTTCTAAACTTTTGCCAGCCATGTGTCTGCCTGTCCCCTTTTGTTCTTGGCGGGGGTCCCTTACAGTTCATCAGCCCTCGGCTGGAGTGTCCTCCTAACACCAGTACCGGACTTAAGGCTGCAGGTTTCACTGTAGGTTGGGGTTTCCCCTCAACCTGGCAATATGTGGCAACTCCTGCAGTACTCCACCTTGTCTTTGTGGCATTTTGGCCAGTCAGACTGCTGTCTTATGCGGGCTTTGGTCTTTCATACACTGACATGCACAGCCATTGTAGTTTCATGGGCGCTTCTTAATATTTCTCTCCGGTACCTCTGTGGCACCACTAACTGGTGAACTACTGTCCACTCCTTGCCTTCAGATCTGTGAGAAGAACTCCATTTCCTCATCAGTACCTCATTATTTAAATAGTAGCAGTCAGGGACTCCTCTGCTTCACTTTCAGATTGTGCAGCCCATACTAACTCTCGCAACACTGGGTCAGCTCGCTGAGCCTCAGCTAGAGAAAATCCATTTAATTCATTCCCTGGGTCTCCTAACTTTTCAAAGAAAGTCTCGGCCAGGCAGACCTCCTGGTCATCTGGCTGCTGTGCCAGTGCGGTCTCCTCTGGGGAAGCTGGTTTGATGGCCTGATCCACTACACATTCAGGGACTATGCAGGGGACCGTCTCCTGCCACTGCCCTGTCTCTCTGACCTCCTGCGGTCTTTCTTGCACTACTGGTGGGGCTACCACCTTCACCCCTGCCAGATCATTACCTTGGAGCAGGTCAACCCCATCCACAGGCAAACTAGGGACAATCTAACAGTCACCAGTCCCAAAACTAGGTCACACTCCAGGTGCACCCAGTGTACAGATACAGGTATATACTGCCCTCCAATACCATTCACCACCATTTTGGGGTTCACTGCACACTCTGGGGGAAAGGTCAGGCCTTTTCCCAATAAAAGGGATCTCGTCGTCCCTGTGTCCCTGAGAATCACTATGGGCTTGCTTGCCCCACTCGAGGGGTATAGGGTTACTTACCCTTCAAATACAAAATCCTGATAACCTTCAGGCATCCTATTAACTTTTCCTGCACTGGCCATAGTAAGCTTCCTGGGTTGCACTCGTACTGTGATTAAAGCCAGAGCTTGCTCTGTATTTTCCACAGGGTCCCGTCTTCACTGAGCGGATGTGCCCTGATTAATCCTACTGGTTTTTGCTTTAGTTTCCAGCAGTCAGCTTTTAAATGCCCTGCTTTACTACAATGGAAGCACACAGGACTCCGGATCTCACTCATGCTCACAGCACCTTCCTTTTTGGCTGGAAGAGGGCCCCTTGTGTCACTTGCTTTCCTTTTTCTCCCAGGACTGCCGAGGCTTCTATCACCTTCCCACTCTTTGTCCTTTTCGGATTTGTGGGGGTGATTAGGAAAGGTTCTCCCCTGGGAAACCGACTTATAAATGATAGCAAACTCATTGGCCAGAATGGCTGCTTGCTGGGCTCCCTGAACCTGCTGCTCCTCTACATGGGTCTTTATTGAGAGTGGGAGAGAGTTTTAAATTCCTCTAACAGAATTACTTCCTGAGAGTCTCATAGCTGAGCTGTATTTTTCAAGTCCCAAGCCATTGGTCAAAAACCAACTGCTTACTTCTTTCAAACTCCAGATAAGCTTGATTGGCTTGCTTTTTGAGGGTTCTTTTGGCGGTAGGCTTCGGGTACTAATTTATATGCCCCGAGGATAGCATTTTTGTTCAGTTCATAATTTGATGAATTCTCATCTGGCAGCATGGAATAAACCTCATGGCCTTTTCCAATTAGCTTGCTTTGCGTTAAAAGAGACCAGGTCTCAGCTGGCCATTTTAGTTGCCTTGCCAATTTCTCAAATGACAAGAAAAACACTTCCACATCTTCCTCATTGAATTTTTGAATTAATTGAGCAAGTTTTAGCAATCTTGTACCCAGCCCTGAATTCTGCTCTTCCATAATAGCCATGCTTTCACTAGGGTTACTCTGTCGACCCCTAGTTAACTCAAGCCACTTCAGCTCTCTCTCTTTGGATTCTTTCTGGAATACTCTTTCTCTCTTTTTCCTGCCTTTCATTCTCTTCACGTTCCTTTTGAAAGGCTTTCTCTTTCTCCCTCTCCTGCCTCTATCTCTCTTTTTCCTGTCTCTCTCTTTTTCTTGTCTCTCCCTTTCTCTTTCTCTTTCCCTGTCACCTAATTCAAGTTTCTTTTGTTCCAATTGTATCTTTGCTAGCAGTACCCTGTCTGGCTCGACTTCTAACACTGCTTCCACTTCTTCAGATTCAAGGGAAAAATGGTTGGCCACTAGCCTTAGGAGTTCAGACATCCTAGCTTTGCCACGTACAGTGATCCCACACTGCTCAGCCATTTTTCTTAACTCCTCCATAGACAGTGCTTTTAACTTATCCCTAGTTACTTCACCCTGGCTTGAAGTACTACCAGCTTCAGTTGCAGACATGTTCGTATTCAATCACACATAAGCACAAGAAAACCTGTATTAATCTTGCTCTTTTGATTGGGAACAATTTGGCTTCCCACTTCTAATTTCTGTTATTTATCTGTGGGTAAAATTCCAGACGCTAGCACCCAAACTTCTGTTACGACCAGGTGTGAAAGGTGTCTAGGTGTCTTCTACTGTCTTCATCTGGTCTTATTGTAACTGGGTTTAATTTTAAACGCACTGTGTTTTGAGCTGCCTCTTTGTGAATCCTTGTTCACAGCTTTCCAATTATAAGGCAAAGAAATGAGCACACCAGGTTTTCTTAGGTTTAAAGAAGAAAAGTGAAATTTGTTAAACCTTAAACTTAAACTCTAAATCGGTTAACACCTACAGATACATGCCACGCCCCATGCTAGCATGCATACGTGATATGCACATGCAAATAGAGACAGAAAAGAGAAGAAAAATAAAATGGAGTGGTTTGAGGCAATCTCTGAAGGTTTTATTTTTACTATGCTTCGAGCTCGCTGTAGAGTCCTTGATTGTAGGTAGTCTTGCTTTTTGTTGGGGCCCAGTATTTTTCTTAAACGTTGTTCACTGTAGGAGACTTCTCCCTCTTGCGGTTCAAATATCTTCAATGGTTTTCGAAGCTGGTGAGACAGATGAGAGCAGACAGGAGAGGGGTCTTTTCCAGTTCAGGAGCAAACAGCTTTCTGCCTTTCTTACTCTTAGCAAGTTCAAATTCAAACAGCCAGTGACTAAACTGGCCTGACCAGGTCTTCTGTGTATTGGAGAAGCAGGGACTGGGTCCTTTGTTCCAACACTGTCTGCCAGCATGCAAATATCTTTCCACTCAGGGGCTTGGTAATTCCTTGTGATAAGCCCTCTTTTCTTCACAGCCACAATTTTAAATTTTAATGTTCATGTGGCAAAATAATGTGTGCCTCAGTCTTGGCAGATGGGGGCCTGCATGACACCTCCACATCCAGGGGAATGAAATGCGATTTTTTAAAAACCGACGCATTTACAAGGTTTGAGAGAAATATCAGATACAGAAAGAAAAACCATGCATTTCTCTCATTCATTTCCATTCATTCATCAATCTTAAAGTCTATTAAAATTGTCTTCTGCGGGTGCCAGTGCTGCTTAGAGTTAGTAGTGGGTGGGTCTATCCTGAACTCTGAGTCATGAAAAGACTTTTGACTTCAGGGATGGGTGGTTCCCTTTTCCTCTGACTGAGGGTGGATTCTTTGTTAATCTCCCCTTTGTTCTCTGGGACACTCCTCCCTGCAGGTATTTGTGCAGACTTGACTGCACTCTGCTGTGACACTTAGACTCAGTGAGGCATCACCCTCACAGTTTCTGTGCCCCCTAGAGGTCTCCCTTTGTCTCTGCAGGTTCCTGTAAATGCTGTTAGCAACTCTGGTGGGGTGCTTCTAGAGTCTGCATTTACAAAGGAGGATGTGGGGTCTAACTTTTCACAGTTTTCGGGGTTGGTTGACTGTACAGTAGGGGTTTTCATTCGGGATTCCTCCCGGACATCCTTTAACCTGCCCTCTTGGTCACTTTTTCCCCTTCTCTTTCTAAACTTTTGCCAGCCATGTGTCTGCCTGTCCCCTTTTGTTCTTGGCGGGGGTCCCTTACAGTTCATCAGCCCTCGGCTGGAGTGTCCTCCTAACACCAGTACCGGACTTAAGGCTGCAGGTTTCACTGTAGGTTGGGGTTTCCCCTCAACCTGGCAATATGTGGCAACTCCTGCAGTACTCCACCTTGTCTTTGTGGCATTTTGGCCAGTCAGACTGCTGTCTTATGCGGGCTTTGGTCTTTCATACACTGACATGCACAGCCATTGTAGTTTCATGGGCGCTTCTTAATATTTCTCTCCGGTACCTCTGTGGCACCACTAACTGGTGAACTACTGTCCACTCCTTGCCTTCAGATCTGTGAGAAGAACTCCATTTCCTCATCAGTACCTCATTATTTAAATAGTAGCAGTCAGGGACTCCTCTGCTTCACTTTCAGATTGTGCAGCCCATACTAACTCTCGCAACACTGGGTCAGCTCGCTGAGCCTCAGCTAGAGAAAATCCATTTAATTCATTCCCTGGGTCTCCTAACTTTTCAAAGAAAGTCTCGGCCAGGCAGACCTCCTGGTCATCTGGCTGCTGTGCCAGTGCGGTCTCCTCTGGGGAAGCTGGTTTGATGGCCTGATCCACTACACATTCAGGGACTATGCAGGGGACCGTCTCCTGCCACTGCCCTGTCTCTCTGACCTCCTGCGGTCTTTCTTGCACTACTGGTGGGGCTACCACCTTCACCCCTGCCAGATCATTACCTTGGAGCAGGTCAACCCCATCCACAGGCAAACTAGGGACAATCTAACAGTCACCAGTCCCAAAACTAGGTCACACTCCAGGTGCACCCAGTGTACAGATACAGGTATATACTGCCCTCCAATACCATTCACCACCATTTTGGGGTTCACTGCACACTCTGGGGGAAAGGTCAGGCCTTTTCCCAATAAAAGGGATCTCGTCGTCCCTGTGTCCCTGAGAATCACTATGGGCTTGCTTGCCCCACTCGAGGGGTATAGGGTTACTTACCCTTCAAATACAAAATCCTGATAACCTTCAGGCATCCTATTAACTTTTCCTGCACTGGCCATAGTAAGCTTCCTGGGTTGCACTCGTACTGTGATTAAAGCCAGAGCTTGCTCTGTATTTTCCACAGGGTCCCGTCTTCACTGAGCGGATGTGCCCTGATTAATCCTACTGGTTTTTGCTTTAGTTTCCAGCAGTCAGCTTTTAAATGCCCTGCTTTACTACAATGGAAGCACACAGGACTCCGGATCTCACTCATGCTCACAGCACCTTCCTTTTTGGCTGGAAGAGGGCCCCTTGTGTCACTTGCTTTCCTTTTTCTCCCAGGACTGCCGAGGCTTCTATCACCTTCCCACTCTTTGTCCTTTTCGGATTTGTGGGGGTGATTAGGAAAGGTTCTCCCCTGGGAAACCGACTTATAAATGATAGCAAACTCATTGGCCAGAATGGCTGCTTGCTGGGCTCCCTGAACCTGCTGCTCCTCTACATGGGTCTTTATTGAGAGTGGGAGAGAGTTTTAAATTCCTCTAACAGAATTACTTCCTGAGAGTCTCATAGCTGAGCTGTATTTTTCAAGTCCCAAGCCATTGGTCAAAAACCAACTGCTTACTTCTTTCAAACTCCAGATAAGCTTGATTGGCTTGCTTTTTGAGGGTTCTTTTGGCGGTAGGCTTCGGGTACTAATTTATATGCCCCGAGGATAGCATTTTTGTTCAGTTCATAATTTGATGAATTCTCATCTGGCAGCATGGAATAAACCTCATGGCCTTTTCCAATTAGCTTGCTTTGCGTTAAAAGAGACCAGGTCTCAGCTGGCCATTTTAGTTGCCTTGCCAATTTCTCAAATGACAAGAAAAACACTTCCACATCTTCCTCATTGAATTTTTGAATTAATTGAGCAAGTTTTAGCAATCTTGTACCCAGCCCTGAATTCTGCTCTTCCATAATAGCCATGCTTTCACTAGGGTTACTCTGTCGACCCCTAGTTAACTCAAGCCACTTCAGCTCTCTCTCTTTGGATTCTTTCTGGAATACTCTTTCTCTCTTTTTCCTGCCTTTCATTCTCTTCACGTTCCTTTTGAAAGGCTTTCTCTTTCTCCCTCTCCTGCCTCTATCTCTCTTTTTCCTGTCTCTCTCTTTTTCTTGTCTCTCCCTTTCTCTTTCTCTTTCCCTGTCACCTAATTCAAGTTTCTTTTGTTCCAATTGTATCTTTGCTAGCAGTACCCTGTCTGGCTCGACTTCTAACACTGCTTCCACTTCTTCAGATTCAAGGGAAAAATGGTTGGCCACTAGCCTTAGGAGTTCAGACATCCTAGCTTTGCCACGTACAGTGATCCCACACTGCTCAGCCATTTTTCTTAACTCCTCCATAGACAGTGCTTTTAACTTATCCCTAGTTACTTCACCCTGGCTTGAAGTACTACCAGCTTCAGTTGCAGACATGTTCGTATTCAATCACACATAAGCACAAGAAAACCTGTATTAATCTTGCTCTTTTGATTGGGAACAATTTGGCTTCCCACTTCTAATTTCTGTTATTTATCTGTGGGTAAAATTCCAGACGCTAGCACCCAAACTTCTGTTACGACCAGGTGTGAAAGGTGTCTAGGTGTCTTCTACTGTCTTCATCTGGTCTTATTGTAACTGGGTTTAATTTTAAACGCACTGTGTTTTGAGCTGCCTCTTTGTGAATCCTTGTTCACAGCTTTCCAATTATAAGGCAAAGAAATGAGCACACCAGGTTTTCTTAGGTTTAAAGAAGAAAAGTGAAATTTGTTAAACCTTAAACTTAAACTCTAAATCGGTTAACACCTACAGATACATGCCACGCCCCATGCTAGCATGCATACGTGATATGCACATGCAAATAGAGACAGAAAAGAGAAGAAAAATAAAATGGAGTGGTTTGAGGCAATCTCTGAAGGTTTTATTTTTACTATGCTTCGAGCTCGCTGTAGAGTCCTTGATTGTAGGTAGTCTTGCTTTTTGTTGGGGCCCAGTATTTTTCTTAAACGTTGTTCACTGTAGGAGACTTCTCCCTCTTGCGGTTCAAATATCTTCAATGGTTTTCGAAGCTGGTGAGACAGATGAGAGCAGACAGGAGAGGGGTCTTTTCCAGTTCAGGAGCAAACAGCTTTCTGCCTTTCTTTCTCTCAGCAAGTTCAAATTCAACAGTTTAGCCATGTGACTAAACTGGCCTGACCAGGTCTTCTGTGTATTGGAGAAGCAGGGACTGGGTCCTTTGTTCCACGCTGTCTGCCAGCATGCAAATGTCTTTCCAGTCATGGGCTTGGCAGTTCCTTGTGATAGGCCCTCTTTTCTTCCCGGCCACAATTTTAAATTTTAATGTTCATGTGGCGAAATAATGTGTGCCTCAGTCTTGGCAGATGGGGGCCTGCATGACACTCTGCACGCAACCCACACACATATGGGCAGCATGCATATATCGCGAGCCATGTTACCACACGAAATTTCATCAAGCAGCCAATTAGAGCACCTAAGTAATGCTTCCACCGCTTGGACCACTCTTGAGGAACCCTGCAGCATTCTTCAGAGCTTTTGTCATGACTCATCATGGTCTCCTGCATCCTGCATAACTTCGCCATCATGAGGGCACAGCCCTGTCACTAAGTATACAGTGAGCAGCTGAGGAAGAGGAGGAGGATGAGGAAGGGAGGAGGCAGGCAACCCATCCTTTTCCAGCTGGGCTGTCTGTGATCAACTCGTCCAACTGCAGTACCATTGAACGCAACCCCAATTCCCTGTTCAACAACAGTGCTTCATCTTAACATCCCTCTATTACTGACCATCAAAGCATCATCTTGACCACAATGCTGAAATAAAGGCGACCACAAAGCAAACATTGCAAACCAACTTTATCAATCAAACCATTCAATATTTCATGCAAAAGTTAGCTAACCACCCTTGTGCGTTCCCTTAGTGCCTGTGTGACTGTCTTCCATGTGTCTTTGCCTGTCTGTTGCTCCCACTCAATGCTACCCAGAAGTCTGCTAACTTTCACTGGGGAGACTGCAGATGGCCTTCCAGGACGACCTTGCACAGCTGTGGCACTAGAATGGCTTTGGATTGCACCATTTCCGTATAGGCGCAGCAGTCTGGGCATGCCTGTCTACAGGCAATAGCAAGGGTAGTGATGGGAAAATGAATGCTGTCATCCTGAAAGAGGACAGCAGGTTCATGTTCCATTGAGCAACTGCCACTCCCCAGGGGTCGCACCTCAGCAATCCCAGTAATCTGTTCGAGGACAAATTGCTAGACTGCTGTGAGACCATGAAGCCCCTTGACACACTGGTATCTGCAACCATGGTGGCAGCATTTTGAGTTTCCACTGCAGAACTCAGACATTGTTTGGCTTCTGCTTATGCTGCACTGGAAGCTGAGACATTGCCCAACAAATGCTGCACCATGGTTGGAACCCCAGTATTCTCATGGATTTGGCCACCACTTGCATGCTGAAAAGAATGTCCTCCAAGCTCTGCACAACTCCCTGTGCAAGGTTGGTGCACGACTCCTCCATGCTCCTTGACAGTGGGTTCAGACTTGCTGGCTGGTCTGTCAATGCACCAAGCATTTCATTGTGCATTCCCTTTTTCCATATGTCACCTCATAGAATTTCTCAGTGATCCTCACGCTACTCTTTGCCCCTGCCTGGCTGCAAGCCACTTACAGTGTCTGTCAGGATGGCCTTCTTGTCACCTATGGATAGAGGATCTCTCTCCTCTTGTCTACTTACTGCACTTAGTGCTGTGCCAGAGAATCTTGGAGCTCGCTCTCTGCCATATTGTGTTTTACCAGGTCAAATTTACTCTTAAGGTGACTGCCAGCACCAGTTCTGTCAAAATAGGCTTCTCTTTAAGTGGTGCATCTGCCTTGAACTCATGCTAGCCCCTCATGATTTTGAGATCCTTTCAAGGGGGTTTTATTCCGGTGACAGAGGTCCCGGTGATGGGCCGGAAAGCAGGGGAAGAATCTACCTCAGCCCTGTTGCAATTCCATGGTGGGTAGCCAATTAACCGCCTGCCGTTGGGGATGCTATCCCTTTAAGGGATTTCCTGCCTCCAGAAATGCTGGCCAATCGGAGGGCCGGCAACTCTGCAGTACTGGCAGCACGACCAGAAGTGGTGGCTACTGCCTGTACTGCAGGACCTGCAGTGCCAAAGATTGAGGAGGCCCCAGGACTCAGGGTCAGGTTTGCCGGAGCCAGTCAGCCATGCCCTGGCGACAGGTTGGGGGAATTTGTTTGGTGAATTGGGGGCAGGGGGGTGCTAGTTTGCCAGGGGGTGGCTATTGCCACTGGCAAGGCCATCCACTGGCCATGGATTGCCCCCAGTGGAGGAACCCCACTGCCCCCAACCAAGCTCACTAGGAGGCCGCCATGTTTTACCTGGCAACGTCTCCAGGTTACGACAGGCCCCTCCATTTTCCATGAAATTGGAGTGGAGGCAGGAAGAGACCCTTAAGTGACCATTAATTGGTCACTTAAGGGTCTCAATTGGCTTGGGATGAGAAGGCCAAAGATGGCCCTCCCTGCCCCAGACAAAATGGCAGAGGGACAGGACAACTTTGGGCACGGCACTCCTTGCCATTTTGTGAGCACTCCTCCGCCCCACCTCCATTCCAGTTTCCAAGGGCAAGATAAAATCCTGCCCCAAGGGTGTGCAGCCAATCAACAGTGTGTTTAACACAGGCCGCACTCTGCAATTATGTAAATTAACAAGCAGCATGAAGTTTATGTGCGGTCTGCATCAGAATGAATAGGTGTGGGTTAATCATGCCTTATGATCCCTGCGGCCATTTTCAGGGCTATCCAGTTTTGCCCCCGATGCCTCTATTTATAAAGCCAATTATCCCATATGTTTTTTTAACAGCCTTAGCAACTTGTTCTGCCACCTTCAGTAATTTGTGTATGTACACCCCCAAGTGTCTGTTCCTGCACCGCCTTCAGAATTGTCACATTCAGTTTATATTGTCTCCACTCATTCCTCCTACTAAAATGCATCAGTTCAATTTCCCAATTCACAGTCCATGTCCTCCTGAATTCTATTTCTATCCTCCTAAATGTATAATACATTTACAAGTTTTGTGACATTTGCAACCTTTGCAATGATGGCCTGTATTTTCTCACCGAGATATCTTCACTGCTTTCCTCCCTCAGCCTCTGCACCAAACGACTTCTCATCCTTGGTGATTTCAATCGCCGACTCAACTCATCATGCTCTCTTTCCTCGGAGTTCACTGCCTTCTTATCCTCCATCAATCTCTCCCTCCATGTAAACTCTCCAACCAATATTCTCAGCCTCCCCCTTGACATTGCTATCTCACGTGGCCTTGCTACTCCCATCATATCGATCATCGGCCATCTCTGATCACTTCCTTGTATCACTCTCCGCCCAGTTCCCCTTCTACATCCCAACCCTACCTCTCACAACTGCACTTTCAAAATCCCACCTGCCTAGCCTTCAGCCCTCCATATGCCACAACATTTCTGCAGCTACTGAAATGCTCAGTTGCACCCTCACCTCCACCTTTGATGCCACAGTCCCCAATAAAACTGTTACTCTCTCTCACTCTGGCCGTTGCCTTGGTACGACCATCATCTCCGCTCCCTTCAGTCCAAGGGATGCTGACTTGAACAGATATGCCGGACAACTGGTTTAGCCATTTACTGCCAGATCTGGCTGGACAACATAAAGCACTGTCGGTCCCTGCACTGGTGTTTTAAACTGCTCACTATTCCAGGATCATCTTGGAATGTAAAGATAACCCACTGCATCTTTTCTCTATTGCAACCTGTCTTCTTCAACCTCACTTCCCAGTTACCCCAATCCTCGCCTCCAACAATAAGTGCAAGACGCTCATGGACTTCTTTGTCACTAAATTGAGACCACCTGATCAGCTGCCTCTGTCACTTCTCTCCCTTCCACTAGTCCACCAAATCAAACATCCCTGAAAGGTGTTTCCTAGCCTAGCTCTTAACTTGCATCTTTCTCTAGTTTCTCTCCTGTCTCTTGTCATGTCCTCTCCAAGCTCATCTTGTCCATGATACACACCTCCTGCTCCCTTGGCCCTATTACCAATAAAATAAACTGACCGCCCAACTTCCCTTCCTTGTCCCCAGGTTAGTTGATACTGTTAACGGTTCTCTCTATTCAGGTGCTGTCCTTTGCTCCTTTAAATCTGCCATCATCACCCCTCACTTCGCAAAACCACCCCTTGATTCCACTATCCTTGCAAACTACCATCCCATCTCCAACCTCCCATTCCTCTCCAAAGTCCTTGAAAGTGTAGTCACTTTCTAAATTTGTGCCCAGCTTAGCCAGGATTCTGTGTTTGAATCCCTTCAATCAGATTTCCGCCCCTGCCAGAATACCGAAATGGCCCTTATCAAAGTCACAAATGATATCCTGGTTGACTGTCACAATGGTATACTATCCCTCCTTGCCCTTCTCAACCTGTCTATGGCTTTGACATGGTCGACCACACCATCCTCCTCCAACATCTCTCCACTTTTGTCTTGCAGCTCCACTCATCTGGTTCCATTCTTATCTATCTAGTCGTGGCCAGAGTATTACTTGCAATGGCTTCTTCCTTGGCCCCCTCCTATTTCTCATCTACATACAGCCCTTCGGCAACATCATCTGAAAACAGTGTTAATTTTCACAGGTACGCTGGCGACACCGAACTGTACCTCAGCACCACCTCTCTCGACTCCTCCATTGTTGCTAGATTATCAGACTGCTTGTCTGACATCCAGTACTGGATGAGTGGAAATTTTCTCCAATTAAATATTAAGAAATCATTGTCTTTGGTTCCCACTACAAATCTAATGGTAATGTCATCGTGCTTTGCCACTGAAACATGCTTTACTTTCACCACTTAATTCTGCAGAACTAGGTCCAGCACTGCTTCCTTCCTCACTGGGCTGGAAACATACTGATCAAGAACATTTTCTTGTACGCTTTTCAGGAACACCCCCATTCTTTGCTCTTTACACTGTTAATTTCCCAGTCTATTTCAGGATAATTGAAGTTCCCTATTATCACTACTCTTTCTGAAATGTGCTTACAAATTTGCTCCTCTGTCTCTCTCCCACTATGTATTGGTTTATAATATACATTCAGTAGTATAATGATTCCAGTGTTGTTCCTTATTTCTATCCAAATAGCTTATGCTTTTGAACTCTCAAGTACATCATCCCTTTCCAGTGCTGTAACATACCTTTGATCAATACTGCCATTCCTCCCATCCATTTTTTCCTTCCTTATCTTTCCTGAATACTTTAAAAAAATGTTTTATTCATTCATGGGATGTGGGCATCACTGGCAATACCAACAGTTATTACCCATCCCTAAGTGCCCTTGAGAAGGTGGTGGTAAGCTGTCTTTGTAATGAGGAAAATTAAGTTCCCAATCCATCACTTTTGGAGCCAGTTCTCCATTATTACCACAATATCAGAATCCCATGTGGCAATTTGTTACGTCCAGTTAACCAACCTTATTTACCACGCTCCACCTATTTACATATGCACTCCACCCCAACCTAATCAGCCTCATGTTTACTGACCCCCCCCCCCCCGACTTGATCCTATTTCTGAACCATTTATTCTAATGGTGTCTATTTCTCACAGTCCTCTGTACATTTTGTTCTCTAATGCTACATTCTAGTACTCCTCGCCCTGACACATTAGTTTAAATCCTCCCACAGCACTAGACTGATGCAGTTCATGTCCACATGCAGTAAGACCAAGGGGAGCATGGGGAGGCGGTGTCGTACTGGTAATGTCACTTGACTAGTAACCCAGAGCCCCAAGCTAGTGCTCTGGGGACATGGGTTTGAATCTCATGGAATTTGAATTCAATTACTAAATCTGAAATTAAAAAGCTAGTCTAGTAGTGATTATGAAACCATTGCTGTAAAAACCCATCTGGTTCACCAATGTCCTACAGGGAAGGAAATTGCCACCTTTACCTGATTTAGCCTACATGTGACTCCAGACCCACAGCAATGTGGTTGACTCTTAACTGCCCTCTGCAATGGCTTAGGAAGCCACTCAGTTGCTCAAGGGCAAGCAGAATTGACTTCAATGTCCATCACCAAGAGGGAAAAAGCTACTTCACCTCATCCTCATTAATCTACCTGTTGTAGATGCATCTGTCCATGACAGTATTAGTAGGAGTGATCACCTCACAGTCCTTGTGCAGATGAAGTCCCGTCTGTGTTGTGTGGCACTACCACCGTGCTAAATGGGATAGATTTCGAACAGATCTAGCAACTCAAAACTGGGCATGCATGAGGTGCTGTGGGCCATCAGCAGCAGCAGAATTGTATTCAACCACAATCTGTAACCTCATGGCTCAGTATATACCCCAGTCTACCATTGCCATCAAGCTGGGGGAACCAACACTGGGAGAACCAACACTGGTTCAATTTGCTAGAGTTCTTTGAGGATATAACAAGCAGAGTTGATAAAGGGGAACTGGTAGATGTAGTGTATTTAAATTTCCAGAAGGCATTCGATAAGGTGCCACATAAAAGATTATTGCACAAGATAGGCGCTCACGGTATTGGGGGTAATGTATTAGCATGGATTGAGGATTGGTTAACTCACAGAAGACAGAGTCGGGATTAATGGTTCTTTTACAGGTTGGAAAGACGTAATTAGTGGAGTGGCACAAGGATCAGTCCGAGGGCCTCAATTATTTACTATCTATATTAATGAGGACGGGGGCAGAGTGTAATATATCCAAATTTGCTGATGATACAAAAATAGATGGGAGGGCATGTTGTGATGAGGACATAAGGAATCTGCAAGGGGTTATAAATAGGTTGAGTGAGTGGGCAAAAACTTGGCAGATGGAGTTTGATGTAGGAAAATGTGAGATCATGCACTTTGGTTGGAAGAATCAAAACGCAGACTATTATTTAAATGGAGAGAGACTCCAAAAAAGTGCAGCACAGAGGGATCTGGGTGTTCTTGTGCATGAAACACAAAAAGTTAGTATGCAGGTGCAGCAAATAATTAAGAAGACAAATGGAATGTTGGCCTTTATTGCTAGGAGGTTGGAGTTTAAAAATAGGGAAGTCTTGTTACAACTGTACAGGATGTTGGTGAGGCCTCACCTGGAGTACTGTGTACAGTTTTGGTCCCTGTATTTAAGAAAGGATATACTGGCATTGGAGACAGTTCAAAAGAGATTCACTAGGCTGATTCCTGGGATGAAGGGGTTGACTTATCAAGAATGGCTAAACAGGTTAGGCCTTTATTCACTAGAGTTTAGAAAAATGAGGGGTGATCTTATTGAAAAGTACAAGATTCTGAAGGGGCTTGACAGGGTAGATGTTGAGAAGATGTTTCCATTAGTGGGGGAATCTCGAACTAGGGGACATAGTTACAGAATAAGGGGACACTCATTTAAAACTGAGATGCAAAGGAATTTCTTCTCTCAGAGGGTAGTGAATGTCTGGAATTCTCTACCCTAGAGAGTTGTGGAGGCGAGATCACTGAAAGTATTGAAAGAGGAGGTAGATAGATTTTTAAAATATTGGGGAGTTGAGGGCTCTGAGTAGCTGGCACAAAAGAGGAGTTGAGGTCTGGGGCAGATCAGCCATGATCTTATTGTATGGCGGGGCAGGCTTGAGGGGCCGAATGGCCTACTCCTGCTCCTATTTCTTATGTACTTATGAAGAGTGCGGGAGGGCATTCCAGGAGCAGCACCAGGCATATCTAAAAATGAGTTGTCAGCCTGGTGAACCTACAACACAGGACTACTTGCATGCCAAACAGTGGAAGCAGCATGCAATAGACAGGGCTAAACAATCCCACAACCAACTGATCTAAGCTCTGCAGTCCTGCCACATCCAGTCGTGAATGGCGGCGGACAATTAAACAACTGACAGGAGGAGGAGGCTCCACAAACATCCAAATCGTCTTCGATGGGGGAGCCCAGCACATTAGTGCAAAAGCATTTGCATCTGTCTTCAGCCAAAAGTGCCGAGATGATGATCCATCTTGTCCTCCTCCTGAGGTCCCCAGCATCACAAATGTCAGTCTTCAGCCAATCCGATTCACTCCACATGATATCAAGAAGTGGCTGAAGGCACTGGATACTGCAAAGGCTATGGGCCCTGACAACATTCCAGCAATAATACTGAAGACTTGTGCTCTGGAACTAGACATGCCCCTAGCCAACCTGTTCCAGCACAGCTACAACACTGGCATCTACCCAGCAATGTGGAAAATTGCCCAGGTATGTCCTGTGCACAAAAAGCTGGACAAATCTGACCTGGCCAATTACCGCCCTATCAGTCTACTCCCGAACATCAGCAGAGTGGTGGAAGGGGTCATCGACAGTCTTATCAAGCGCCACTTGCTCAGCAATAACCTGCTAAGTGACACTCAGTTTGGGTTCCGCCAGGGCCACTCAGCTCCTGACCTCATTCCAGCCTTGGTTCAAACATGGACAAAAGAGCTGAACTCAAGAGGTGAGGTGAGAGTGACTGCCCTTGACATCAAGGCAGCATTTGACCGAGTATGACATCAAGGAGCTCGAGCAAAACTGGTGTCAATGGGAATCAGGGAAAACTCTCCGCCGGTTGGAGTCATACCTAGCACAAAGGAAGACAGTTGTGGTTGTTGGAGGTCAATCATCTGAGCTCCAGGACATTACTGCAGGGTAGTGTCCTACGCCCAACCATCTTCAGCTGCTTCATCAATGGCCTTCCCTCCGTCATAAGGTCAGAAGTGGGGATGTTCGCTGATGATTACACAATGTTCAGCGCCATTTGACACTCATCAGATACTGAAGCAACCTGTGTCCATATGCAGCAAGGTCAAACGCTGGACACCATCACAGCCAACGATGCCCAAATTCCCCAACCTGACCAGCATTAAGGTTTGGTCTGATAAGTGGCAAGTAACATTTGTGCCACACAAGTGCCAGGCAATGACCATATCCAACAAAAGAGAATCTAACCATTTCCCCCTGATGTTCAATGGCATTACCATCGCTGAATCCCCACTATCAACATCGTGGATGTCACCATTGATGAGAAACTGAACTGGACCAGCCAGATAAATGCTATGGCTACAAGAGTAGGTCAGAGGCTGGGAATTATCCAGTGAGTAACTCACCTCCTGACTCCCCAATGCCTGCCCACCATCTACAAGGCACAAGTCAGGAGTGTGATGGCATACTGTCCAATTGCCTGGATGGGTGCAGCTCCAACAACACTCAAGAAGCTCGACACCATCCAGGACAAAGCAGCCCGCTTGATTGGCACCGCATCCACCATCTTCAACATTCACTCCCTCCACCACCGATGCACAGTGGCAGCAGTGAGTACCATCTACAAGAAGTACTGCAGCAGCTCACCAAGGCTCCTTCGACGGCACCTTCCAAACCCATGATCTCTACCACCTAGAAGGACAAGGGCAGCAGATGCATGGAAACACCACCACCTGCAATATCCCTCCAAGCCACATACCATCCTGACTTGGAACTATATCGCCATTCCTTCATGGTCGCTGGGTCAAAATCATGGAACTCTCTTCCTAACAGCACTGTTGGTGTACCTACACCCCAAGGACTGCAGCAGTTCAAGAAGGCAGCTCACCACCCCCTTCTCAAGGGCAATCAGGGATGGGCATAAATGCTGGCATAGCCAACGATGCCCAAATTTCCCAACCTGAACAGCATTAATGTTTGGTCTGTTAAGTGGCAAGTAACATTTGCGCCACACAAGTGCCTGGCAATGACCATCTCCAACAAGAGAGAATCTAACCATCTCCCCTTGACATTCAACGGCATTACTATTGCTGAATCCATCACCATCAACATCCTGGGAGTTACCATCGACCAAAAACTTAACTGGTCCAGCCACATAAACACTGTGACTACAAGAGCAGGTCAGAGACTGGGAATTCTGCAGCGAGTAACTTACCTCCTGATTCCCCAAAGCCTGTCCACCATCTGCAAGTCACAAGTTGGGAGTGTGATGGAATACATACTTGCCTGGATGGGTGCAGCTCCAACAACATTCAAGAAGCTTGGCATCATTCAGGACAAAGCAGCCACTTGATCGGCACCCCATCCACAGCCTTAAACATTCACTCCCTCCACCAATGGGGCACAGTGTCAGCAGTGTGTACCATATACAAGATGCACTGCTGCAATTTGCCAATCCTCCTTTGACAGTACCTTCCAATCCTCAACTTCAACCTCAACCACCTGGAAGGATAAGGGCAGTGGACATATGGGAACACCACCACTTACAAATTCCCCTCCAAGCCACACATCATCCTGATTTGAACTATATGGATGTTCCATCACCGTCACTATGTCAAAAACCTAGAACTCTGTTTCTAACAGCACTGTGGGTGTACCTGCAACAGTTGGACTGCAGTGGCTCAAGAAGGTGGCTCACCACCACCTTCTCAAAAGCAATTAGGGATGGGCATTGTCAATGATGCTTACATCCCATGAAAGAATTTTAAAAAGTTAACCTCCTTACAAGGGCATTCGTCACAGCCCTGTTGAGGTGAAATCTGCCCATCTTGTGCAGGTCCCTCCTGCCTCAGCACTGGTGCCACTGCCTCAAGGTTCTGAAGACCTTCCTCCTGCACAATTTCTCCAACAATACAATAACCTGCCTCATTTTACTGTTACTCTACTCACCAGCACTTTGCACTGGGAGTAATCCAGAGATTACGACCCTTGAGGCCCTGATCTTTACTCCCCTCTCTGGCTACTGAAAGTATGACTGCAATACGTCAACCCTTTTTGTTCCAATGCCATTTGTTTCAACATGGGGCTGTTCCCCTTCCCACAAAATATTTTCCATCTATTTCATGATATCCTTTGTACTCGGCACCAAGAAGGCAACACACCATATGAGACACATATCAGCGGTTGTAGAAAAGCCTGTTTATCCCCTGACTATTGAATCCTCCAGGACCACTGCATTTCTACAGTTCACTGTGTCCCCACTGTGCAGTCATTTGCTGCACGGCACCGTGGATTTGCTCTGGACTAAAATGCCCTGAGGTGCCATCACCTTCAATGGTATTCAACACTGAAAACTGGTTTTGAGCACAACACTCCTAGAGGATCTCTGTACTGTCTGCTTCTTTTTCCTGCCTTGCAGATGGCTACCCACTTACTGTCCTCCTGAACTCTCTGTGGTTGTCAGTCGCCACCTCCTGGAATGTGCATTCTTGGAAGTTTCAGCCTCCTGTATGCCCTGCAGTGACACCAGCCGCTTCTCCAGTTCAGAAACCCTGAGCTCAAGTTCAAGCAACTGGAGACACTTCCTGCACATATGGTTATGTAGCTGTTACAGGCTGCTTATAGCAGGCAAAGTGGATATTGAAAAGCCTTTTGATTTTGTATTAACTCCTATCTGAAGACAGGCCCAATAAAATGCCAATCACTTGCTCATACAGTTGAAAAAGTACATATGGGTTGTAGTGTCGGTATATCTTTCTTCCTCTTCTTCTCAATTGTGACTTGTCATTCTTTTGCTGCCCTACCTCAAATTCACTTACTACATTCTTTAAGGGTTCAAATATCTGTGCTGGTGTTAGGGGTAGGTGGAGTGCTTGATACAAAATGCTGTGAAGTGCCTGAGTTGGTGATGCTCCTTCCTCTGACTTCATTAACGTGGGAAGAATCTAAAGGAAGAACAAAGAAATAAGATTTGCAATGTACCCCTAGACAATGACTTCCAAGATAGGTAAGAGTTTAGATTTTTCAGAATATCATGCAACTGTTTTGAAATCCTGATGTCAGGATTTATAAAGGGAGTCAGTGTAAGATGTATTATGACAAATGCAGAATAATTTCTGACCAGTGGAACTACAGATCCAAGCTCAATTTTTCCAATGTCTTCTATAAATCCATGGCCAAAAAGATTGAGGACTATTTCCTCAAAGTTAGACAGCTGCTTCAGCACAGCTGGCTTGCCAATCATCCTATTTCTTTCCCAATGATTGATGTGTAAGCAGAGCAAATTTATGAAGACGTTAGCAATTGTCTGACCATCACAAGCAGCACCCTTTGACCTGATAACCTACCTCCCTTTGCCAGGTCTTTTGGTACTAGCTGTGTGGTGCTTTTCCTGCCAGTACTCTTTTGCTGGTTATCAATGAAGTGCCACAGGCATGATATTATTGCTGTTAATTACAAATGTGCCATGCAGCTTCTATTGAATGAAGCAGTGTTGCAAACAGGTCTCAGTGCATGCTTGGCAGTTCATTTCCCTTGTGTGCAGCAGATTAACATTTAGATTGAATCCATGCCTTGTATGAAGAAAGAGTATATATGTATGCAAAGGTGCCTGCACTTAACTGTGTCGGATGCCAGTGATATTTTTCCACACTCGTTCCAGCTTTGGTGGACATTTATTTGCTTATTGACCTCCTTCATTCAGCTTGCACCTGAGATTTTACAGGTGGGTGGCCTTGGCACCAAACAGTGTTATCATCCTTTACTGCACGTGCTACAGCACCACTTCAAAAACTGCTGCTTTGTCCAATTTTGCAACTTGCAGCCATGCAATCTGCCGGCCTGACTCCTTGCCATATTCCATGTTCAAGGAGTTTATTCAGATGAAAGAGGAGGGCTTGCCTCATAAAATTCAGCTAAGCCAGCCTCCCATTGCCACCATGGATAAGACCACACCATGGGTGAGCATAGCACTGATGTGTCAGAGTCGTAAAATCAAGTCTAATATCCTTGACAAAATCTGAAGAATGCGAAGTGTAAAGGTTGAGAATTTTGTTGACCTCAGTGACGTTAAATGTCTTTCAGATGCAGGGTTGGATCTCTTTGGAACTTCTCAATATCCGGAAGGTATACTTAGGGTTGTATTTGCACTTGCCTTTTTACAATCAATCAAATATAATTTTAGCTTTTTTTTGTTTGAGGATTCTTATCTTCAAATAAAATCCCTGATTAAACCTAAAGGACAAGATAAAGAGTGAAGGTTTACAATTTGATGACTACAATTTCTTTCAAATGTTTTTTTCAGTTTTAAATTTCAAGGCGTTTGGTCTCATTGGATCTTGTCACCATCTGCAAGGTATTGTTTGGAATGCATCCAAATACTTTTACTGTCATTAAAGGCTGTATTTTCCTTTGTCTGTTAAGTTTAACAGCAAAGTAAGCATGAACAAACAGTTGAGCAAGATTTGTAGAAAGTGATAATGGATCTTTTTCCATTTTTCTTGCTACTCAGTCTTGCTCCCAAGCTAAAAAATATGCTTGTTGACTGTTAATTCCGAGACGGAAGCATTGAAACCACCTTCAGACAGAAGTGCCAGATGAATGATCCTTCCCTGCTTCCTCCTGAGGTCCACACCATGACAGATACCAGTCTTCAGCCAATTCACTTCACGTGACATCGAGAAATGGCTGAGTGCAATGGACACAAGAAAGGGTATGGGCCTCAATAACTTCCCAGTTGTAGTGCTGAAGATCTGTGCTCCAGAACTAGCCACACCCACAGCTATGCTGTTCCAGTACAGATAAAACACTGGAATCTACCCAACAATGAGGAAAATTGCCCAGGTATGTCCTGTCCACAAAAATCAGGACAAATTCAACTAGGCAAATTAGCAACCCAACAGCCTATTCTCAATTATCAGCAAATTAATGGAAGGAATCGTCAACCATGCTATCAAGTAGCAGCTATTCACCATAACCTACTCACCAATGCTCAGTTTTGGTATCCTCCAAACCACAGCTCCAAACCTCAAGACAGCCTTAATTCAAAAGTAGACACAAGAGTTAAATTCCAGACATGAGGTGACTTCTGAGCCCCTTTACTCGCTTACCCCGCCCCCAGCACCCCTCCCAAGCACTTCCCTATTTAGATTGTGGTGCAATCTGCTATTCTTAAATGCAAAGCATTTTGCTACATTAACTTGCAATTTTTATTTTCTATCTACTCGCTAAATCTATCGATGTCTTTTTATGGGTTTTGGTTCTCTTTAATATTGTCATATAATTTGTAGGGTAGTATATTTGCAATTGTGGATATGCTCTCCATCCCAAATCCAGACCAATTTTATGGATACATATATATAGATGTGAACTCCTGATACAAAGCTTTGCCCACAGCGAGCGTGTATTGGGATATTGTGCGTTCCTATGCAATTTTCTGTCCATTAAACTTAATAGACAGATACAAACAGAGTATGCACAATTTATGGATTCTGGTGGATAAGGCTGAATATTGGCACCAGGCATTCATAAAATTTACCCTATAGAGTGAAAAGTTGGGAACCCAGTCAGTGGAGTACGACTTGTTACTGACTACCATTCAAGCATATCCCTATTATTCCAACTCTCTAACTCCAATCTTTCACCCAATTTTGGATCAATACCACAAAGTTATTTCCAGTTCCATGCTTCTTGATTTTAGCTCATAATCCCTTGTGTGGTACTTTATCAAATGCTTCCTGATCATCCATGTATTGATCCTCCCCTTTTCACCACCTCAGAGACTTTATCAAGTAACCCTATTAGGTAGCTTGACGTGACCCGCCTTTCACAAAAAAAAAACATACTGGCTGTCCATCCCTTATCCACTTATATTTGGGCTGGTGCTTGCTTCAAGTAAGAATGGTGCAGCGTGCTGTTTGAGGCTTGTTAGTTGGAGGACTCATTTTCTGCTCCGGGGGACATAGGTATATCGGTAAAATGAAGGAAGCGGTATATGAGCAGTATGTGTGCTTCGGTTGTTGCCAGAGTATAAACGGCATATTTAATTTGCATTACTTGTTGAAGCATATTTGCAGAGTTATGTTATATAATTACAACAATACAAAGTAGGAGCTTGGTCATCCTACCACTTGTTGTCACCAGTGTCATTCCATTCCATGGCCTCTATAATTGTCTTTTTGAAGCTGCTAAAGGTTTTGCTGTGCTTTGTTCTGCAGGCTGTTTGGTTCTGGTGTTTTCTGTTAAAAGCCAAATTTCATTTGCATCACTTGTTGAAATATATTTGCTGAGTTACATTATAAGACTACAATGATACAAAGCAGAAGCATGGTCATCCTAACACTTGTTCTCACCAATGCCAAAAACGGCATTCATTCTATAATCTCTATCGTTATCTTTTTTAAGTTGCTCAAGGTTTTGATGTGCTTTGTCCTGCAGGCTGCTTGGTTTTCTGTTGAAAGCAGCCTCCTTCCACAATGAGAAGAATAATATGGACTGAATAAGAATATATTTTGTCATGTATTTTTTATGGCCTGATGCGCAGATTATCTAATTGTAAAGTTTCTTGGCAATTGAATTTCTGATAGCTGATTGAATGCGTGGGAATTGTAAAGTCCATTTATAAATAATGATAATTACAAGTTTGTTTCATCAGCATCTATTTTGGCCTTCTTTGGTCTACACTATGATATATTAACAATCTACATTAGTTCCATGAAGTTGCAACTCGAGCAGGTCACTGGAACAATAAGCCAGTCAAGAAAACATCAGAAAATAATTTTCCTTGCCGTATTTGGTTTCGCACACAAATTGCTGTTCTCCATTTAATACATTCTGTGTGCACCAAGGATAACTTCACCTCAGGTGCACATTTCTAGTGACATAGTGACTAGTGATGTAATTATGCAATTGTGCCGCTAATGTCATTCTTCAGCATTTTTCACAATTTGCCAAAAATATACGCAAGGCAATTTTTTCAGATTGGCTGACAATGTCCATTTAGGAGATGAGCAGTTTATACTAAGAATTATCTTGTTTAGTTATTCAATGATTATTTGTGTCACTCTTGATAAAAATTGACTGGTACATTGACAAAAATTACAGTTAGGGAAAGGTCTTATCAGTTTTGTGTTGACTGTGGTAACTGTTACATTTCTTTCAGTTGTGGATGTGCAATACGAAGTAAGGAAAGAACCTAAAGTTGAAACACCAGTGGAAAGTGATCAAACTGGTCAGTACAGATGATGTATGATTTCGTAGTTTTTTAATCAATCTTCAAATAACATCAATGACAAAACTTAAAAAGGCTAAGAGAAAGAGTACAGAACTATTTTTTAAATTTTAAGCACTTTAAATTATAAATGAAATATATTAATCCATTGAAGACTTCTAGACAGCATTGTAGTGGTAAATGTATTCACTTACCACTTAGATGCAAAGACAATTTCTGTCCATAGCATTTTAATTCACTGCTGGTGGAAAGACACCCAAAACATGCTCCCAGTATGTATCACCGCCAGAAGAGTGTTTTGAAAAATAATAGGTACACTCCCACAACTTTAGGATCATTAATTTTATTGAACTGAAAATCACATCGACAATTTTATGATATATGCTCAGTTGTGAGTTTCTTTACTGGGAGCATAATTTTGTAAAATTGGTCCTGTGAAGCCCAGCAGGAGGCAATGATAGCCATGTTTCCTGTGCATGAATTATTTGTTGGTGCAGTATAATTTAGAGATACCTAAAAGTAACACTGCTGACACCTGAATCTGAATAAACCACCTTAGCTGAAAAAATACATAAATTTATCAAATTGCATCAAGTCTTCCAGAATTGGAAAGGCATTGGAAAATAAATGGTATTATTGAAATGAGTTGATGTAAAAAAAATAGTAATCTGGTCAGAAGACAAATTTTCAAAAATATTCAAAAACATTCCTGAGGTTGAAATTTTCCCCGTGTCCCATGACCAGTAACATGTAATTTTGTCTGCCTTACAGACTGTCGTTATAACAAAAGGAGCTAGAAAAGTGTTGTACATTAAGCAGCACAACAGTAACAGTCTTTAATGTCTCTAATATATATACGAAAGCCACTTTATGCAATAGTTTATTGATGTGCATAATCTGCATATGTAAGTTTCTTGCAAAATGTCTCCAGTATTTTGTTGCCTCCTGACATTAGCTTATTTTGGGTCTTTATGCCAACTATTGGAGTGTAATTGCTTGGCTTAAATGGCATAAATGGCATAAATGACCAGCTACAGAACGAGGCTATAACTTAAAAATATTTGGAGTACTATTATTATTGGATTCAGTGCCCCATTTGCATTGTAATTGGCTGAGGCGATCATCCAAAATAGGAACGACTACTTACATGGCATAAAGGAATACAGCAATGCATCCCACCATCCCAGAAACAGCTACCTAGGAATCACTGATAAGCAATGGCTTAGGGAGACTAAGGCTAAGCAGGGAAGCACAAAGTCATCTGCTCAGTAAAGACGTCCAGACCTGTTTAAAATCTTTACAGCATTGCCAGTGACCATGAAAAGTCACTTGAGTCCTCAATTTAGAAGCATCAGGAGCTTTCTCGTCAGCGTGGTGATCTATGCAGTATTCATTTACTGTGCATCCATGTATCAAAGAGGCTCAACAAAGCTAATCATTTAATTATTCTTGACAGTGACTAACTACAACAGCACGATAAAGCAGGCATATTTCTATGAGTTTTCCGGCTTTCCAACAGTGCAGTAAGCTACTGATTCTACATGTTGTTTTGGGCTGATGACAGGTTAATTAACTGATTGCTAAGTTACACATTTAGCTATTCCCTGATTGACATTTTTTTCTGTGGCAGATGGGCTATTATGCGCATTAAGACCATATAAATATGAGTTCAGGTTTTGAGGGAATCCTGCCTTGAGGTGCAGTTGGCCTGAAATTATATTTGAGGAATTAAATCAATAGTTCTTGTGTTTATTATTAAACTTTTAAGAAAATTAGTTTAATTTAGTTTAGTGTAGGAGGACAGCAGAAGACAATTAGGTGCTAATGCAATTAAATGTCCCAGGGTGCTTTATAGGCATTATGAAACGAAATTTGACACTGGGCTACATAAGAAGATATTAGATCCAAAAGCTCAGTCAAAGAGACAGGTTTTAAGGAGTGAAATAGAGATAGAGTGGCAGAGATATTTAAGGAGGAAATTCCAGTGCGTAGGGCCTTGGCAGCTGAAGGCACAGCCACCCAAGGTGGTGCAATTAAAATTGGGAATGCTCAAGACTCCACAATTAGAGGACCACAGAGATTTTGAGGGGCTGTAAGGGTGGAGGAGATCACAGAGATAGGAAAAGGTGAAATGTGAGACCACAGAGGGATTTGAATCAAGGATGAGAATTTTTAAATCTAGGCATTGCTTAACCAAGAGGCAATATAGGTCAATGAGCACAGGGGAGATGGGCAAGTAACGTGGTGTGAGTTAGGACATGGGGAGTAGAGTGTTGAATGACCTCATGTTTGCGGAGAGTAGAACTAGGGAGGGCGGCCAAGAGTGTGTTGGAATAGTCAAATTTTGGAATAACAAAAGTATGGATGAGGTTTTAGCAGCAGATAGGCTTAGGCAAAGATGGAATTGGGCGATGTTACGGAGGTGGAAATAGGCGGTCTTATTGATGGTGTGGATATGTGGCTGGAAGCACATCTCAGGGTCAAATTCAACACCAAAGTTGCGAACAGTCAGGTTCAGCCTCAGACAGTTGGAGTCGGTGGCAAGGGGACTGAAAACAATAGCTTCTGTCTTCCCAATATTTCAGCTGCCAAGGCCCTAAGCTCTGGAATTTCCTCCTTACCTATCTCTGCCACTCTATCACTATTTCACTCCTTAAAACCTGTCTTTTTGAGCTTTTGGTCATCTGACCTAATATCTTCTTATGTGGCCCAATGTCAAATTTTGTTTCATAATGCATATATTTAGTTGGAGGAAATTTCTTTTCATCCATTACTGGTTGTTGGATAAGCAGTCTGATAATTTAGTGACAGTGGAGGAGCCAAGAGAGATCGTGGTGAAGTAGATCTGGGTGTCGTCAGCATACATGTGGAAACTGACACTGATTTTTCAGATGTGTTGCCAAGCGGCAGCATGGAGATGCGAAATAGAAGGGAGCCAGGGATAGATCTTTAGGGGACTCCAGAGGTACTGATGCAGGAGTGGGAAGAGAAGCCATTGCAAGCGATTTTCTGGCTGTGACTGAATAGATAAGAATGGATCCAGGCAATTGCAGTACCACACAGTCGAACAACAGTGGAGAGGCATTGGAACAGAATTTCATGATCAAACATGTCAAAGGCTGCAGACAGGTTGAGGGGGATGAAGAGAGATAGTTTTAGAAGAGGGAATTAAACATCAAGTTCCAAGAAAGATGGGCCCAGATTTGGAGGAATTCAAGGAATTTGGAGAGGAAAGGGAGGTTGGAGATGGGGCAGTAGTTTGCAAGGGTGTAGGGGTCAAGGGTTGATCTTTTGAGGAGAGTGGTGATGACGGCAGATTTTGAGGAGTAGGTTACAGTACCTGAGGCAAAAGAACTGTTAATAATATCAGCTAACACTGGAGCCAGAAAGGGAAGTTGTGTGATCAGCATTTTAGTAGGAATAGGATCTACAGAAATTGCACACAATGAGAAGCTTCAGTGTTATGACCCACCAGGTCATATTATCATATGACTAGATATTGGGCATTAAAGGTAAACTCCTGATCTTAGGGATTGCAGGGACTGTTTACGGGTGAGACCAGTGATGTTGAACCTGAGAGACTATGCAGTGTACCCTGAAATCTATAACAATTACTTTTAGTTAAATCTATCATTGAATAATTAAAGTCACCCATTAATGGGCACAGTTGATTATGCATTTATTCTAATTAATCTTTATATCTCTTCATGTATCTCCTTTCCACTCTTTGGCAGTATATAATAATTTCCTAATATAGTAGCAATTCTCTTCTTATTCCTTACCCTCAACCAAATCCATCTAGCTTTTGCACTATCACCTATTTTATCATTATGAAATGAATACTATCAGTCCTTTTATTCCTCTTCCATCCCTCCTGAATGTTTTGTAACCAGAAACAGTCATAGTCCTGACCTAACCTAAGTCACATCTCTGTTAATATAATTCTATCACTCTTCCCACAATGTCTACTGTCCCTCTAATGCAGATTGCCATTTTCCAATTATTTGCTCAAGTACCAATTGCCCCAAGAGCTTACTGTTCATTCTCCATGCTATTTACACAGCAACATGCATTTTTATAGTATCTTTAACATAGGAAATGTCCCAAGGCACTTCATGAAGCATAGACAGATAAAAGTCAGCACCAAGCCAAAGAAGATATTGAGAGTAGCGGTTAACCCTGGTCAAAGAAATGGGTTTTCATAGGAAACTTAAAGGAGGAGAGGGAGGTAGAAGTTTAGGGTTGGTATTCCAGAGTGCAGGGTCCAGATGTTGAAGGCACAACTGCAGATTGTGGGGCAAAGGGAGTAGCGGAATGCACAAAAAGCCAGAGTTAGAGGAACACAGTTTTTGGAGGTCTGCAGGGCTAAAGAAGGTTACAGAGATAGGGGGCTGAATTTTCAGGCCCCTGCCCCACCCCAAGGTCAGGAATGGAGGCGGGGTGGGCCCTAAAATGCCAGTGCTGGCTGGCGTGTCAGTTTCGAATCGCAGTTCCCGGCACCGGCAATGTTCACCAGGGCGAGGGAAGGGCAGGACCAGGGATACCCATCAACATGTACCACAGACACTTGACAAATTATTGACTCAGCCACGGACATGGAGGCAATTAATCTGTATATAAAGTGGATAGCCAATTTAATGCCATCAAAATGCAATCCAATTTAAAACACATTTCTCCCTATAAATAAAGTAACTAAGTGTACAAACGTCAATGGAGAGCAGAACACTGTATTAGCAATCAAAACATCCACAAGGAATCGCCTTGCCAACTGTCAGGTTGATTCTTGTCTACCTATTGCAACAACGAGCACAAAGGACTTTGATGTAGCAGTGGCAATGAGGTACATTCAGAATCGAAAACATTGTAGTGAGTTGAATGTATTATTATTATTAGCTTGCTAGCTAACTAGCACAGCTAGAAAATCACTTTATTCAGTGCGGAAAATTATTTGCTATTTGACTGGTGAATGACATGAAATTACTTCTCGCAGTCCTTGTTTTTATCACATAATGATGCAATGTTAGCACATGGTGTAGCTAGCTGTATTCTGTCAACAAAAGTAATTTGCGTTGGCATTGCATACTGTTTTGCTTGCGAACGGAAGGATCTAAGAAAGAACCTGCATTAGTATAGCACCTTTAATGATCCTGTGATTGAATTTAGGATGGATCCTGGGTCCAGTCCCAATTCCAAAGCCTACCTCTCCCTGACTGATAAACTGCTTGAGATATGCACCATTCCAGGAATTTCAGGTGCCCAAAGTCTGCTTTAAAGGCATGAGTGCCACTGACTGGGACAAGTGGCCCTCTGGAGTGAGATTGCCAGTTTAGTGCCAATTTGGGCCACTTGGATTCTGTGCTTCAAACCAGGAAGAGTTTCTCTGGAACTGAAGGAATCCAGGGGGAAATACAAATGGATGTTGTTGCTGAGAACTGAGTTTGAGCTGTGAGAGATTTACTCCTGTCTCTGAATTTTAAAGCATTGAACATAATTTGAAAATATATACTGAGCTATTTACTCCTTTCATTGGTATAGACTAACCAGTTTCTTTGTAAATTAAATCATTTTTTGATATGTAAAAATGTTTAAATGTGCCTACTGGTGCCTGTGTGATTCAGAGATGCTCAATTAGAAAATCCTCCTCGAAGGGGCTCAATCAGCAGAAACTCACGAGGCTCATTATTTCCATCTGGGAGTGGGGGCCGGCAACGAATTAAGTGACATTTACGCCAGGGTTAAAGTTACATCAAGTGTTAACTGAGTTGACTTGATCGTTTGTACTGGTTCTGCTGATTTCACCCGAATTGCACTAATAAAACTGGTGGAATGTCGACTCCCTTATGTGACTCCTTTTGCAAATAAACTTCAGGTGTAAACTGTGGCTTTATGGAAAAAAGAGTAATTTATGATGTAGAAAAATATTGCATTAGAATTAAACAATATCTATAATTGATGCACGATTTGGAATTGCTTTAACAACAATAAAGCTTCTGACTCCTAAAATCCATTGCCTTATCTGAAATCAAAAGCCTATCCCAGACTAACCTCTTAGTGAAAGTTTTATGCGCTCATGGTTAGCTCAGACTTGCTGAGGCCCTCGAAATATCTGTGTTCCCGGGTTGTGGTGTAGTTCATGCTCTGGAGTCAAGTTATGTGGTTCTTCAGCTGGTCCTGATTGTGTGTACCGTTACTACTACTAGCCCTTGCTTGTGTGTGAACTATGCAGTGTGACTCCACGTCCCATTGCTGCTTCGTGTTCAAGGACCTAACCTGATGCCCCAATGATCCTCATCCCTTATTTTCGCTGCTGGTAATTTAAAATGTCTTGCCCCAAGCCTTTAAGTTTGTGTTTTAAAATAACCTAGATGCAAACACAAGTTTACAGGCTTGGGGCAAGACATTTTAAGTTACCACAGACCTCAAAATTTTTACCACGGCCACTGGTGTCCATGTACGGACACATTGCTGACCCCTGGGCAGGTCAGCGATCCTGTCTGTCTCCCTATTGAGGCCAATTAAAATACTTCAGAAGCTCGTTGAGAGCTTGTTAGAAGGGGAGGTTCGAATTTTTAAGAGGGCTGTCAATTGCTGATCAGCAAGGGAGGTGGGTACAGAGTGGGGAGCCAGTCATGGCTGCCCTTGGGAATTACCCCAGCCCCATAAGAGGATCAACAGGGCAAAGGGGGCTTGGCATTTGCAAAGGAGTTTCTTTGGCACTGCACAGGTGTTGGGGAGAGTGGGCACTCAGTTCACAGGCATTGAATGGGTTCATCACCCCCCCTGGCATTGGGGTGGGGGGCAGAAGAGCACGGGGGGGTGGTGTGGCTGCCAATAGCAGTGGGACAGCCAACTGCCCAAAAGGAAGGCTGCAGCTGGCAATGGGGGCACAACTGTCAGACGGGGCCCAGTGGTGATAAGGGGTAACACCCTCTGCAGGAAGGGCAGAACCCTGAGCAGCAGGAAGGCATGGGTATCACTCCAACCTCCAAAGGGCATGGATGGATCCGAGGGGACAAGGGATATCCTTGAAGACATGGCTACTCACCCTTCTATGGGAGCCATACAGAGGCACAGAGACAATACAACTAATGCCACCTGCTGAGTAGGACAACCATTGAGCAGGCCATCAGGCTTCTGAAGATGCACTTCTGGTGCCTGGACCGGTCAAATGGCACCCTCCAATACCCTCTTGCAAGGGTCTTTGTCATTGTGGTGGTCTGCTGCGCTCTCCAGAACATGGCCGTCCAGAGAAGTGCGGACTTTGAGGACTGTGAGGCCTTAGAAGGTGACAGAAGCAGGAGCAGAAATTGAGAGAGGTGGAGGAATTGGACGCAGAGGGAGATAATGCTGAACAGAGCAGTGCCCCTGCCGTACAACAAAGTGGCCAAGCACAGTTCGGGGTGTGAAGGGCTCGTAAGGATGCCATGAATGTCAGGGTCCTCCTAGATCAGGAACGTTTCAACTGAGCTCCTCTTGCTCAGGTTGAGGGGCATGACATGGAAGGGAGTCTGAGATACGTGTGCTAACACATACATGGAAACGCAGCCTGGAACATCTAATTACTTATCTCAATGAAGGAAGCACATCTGCCCAGAGGCTTTGCCCTCACTGTGGAGGATCCTGTTACCTCTTTCACCACCTCATACCACTTTTCCTGTCATTGCCGGAAAAAAAGAGTCCCAGACGTTTGGCTTAGTCACCATTTATACAATGCAAAGAGAGGCAAACAGCAAGAACACATCCCAGTGACTCACTCAGTACTCTGTGCGACCTGGTGACCTCCTTCTGCCAGGCTTTGGTAAGAAGACCACCCCTTTCTCCTTCACAGTTTCCAACATTAGATCCAAGTCAACATCAATGAAGCGATGGACGGTCTTGCCACAGGTGCCAGGCTTCCGGCTCTCCTGTGACATCTTGGTTCCCTTTGGTGGCTGGGGAAGGCTTTGGCACACTCAGCAGATCACAATCAGCAGCCTCAGTGATGGCTGCCGTGGGGAGTCTAAATCAATACCCAGTTCATCTGACCCACCTTGGCTCCTGCCCCCACTGACTTTAATTGGATAGGAAATCCATCTCCAAATCAATTAAGGGCTCAACCTGTGAAAATTGGGAGTTGTCATGAAGACCCCACCTGCCAAGAATGAGGCATATTCATTTCATCATATCAACATTAATTTTAAACTTATTTTACAAGACAGCACCAGACACTTGGCTGGAAGGACATTTGCATGCTAAGAGACAGTGCTTGGAGAGACAAAGAACTACTCCCTGGTCCAATTTTTTTAAAATTCATTCATGGGATGTGGGCGTCGCTGGCCAGGCCAGCATTTATTGCCCATCCCTAATTGCCCTTGCCCGATTAACCCAAATGGATTTTGATCACCAGACATTGAAGGTGTAAGGAAGCTCGCATTCCAGGGTCTGCTGAGATGATAGAGTACACAAACGCAGAAGTGGTTAAACCAGCTGGTCACATGACTAACTAGCTGGTCTAGGCTTATTGAATTAGACACAGAACAGTTTGAAGTCACAGACTGCAGTTTGCAGCTGAATCTGGAACAAAACAGCCTCTCTCCTGGCTGGACTCCCCTCAGGAGTCATGACTGCTGGAGCTAGGCTCACTGGCAGAGGGGCTGAGGAGCCAGTGTCCATACTTGGAGCACCCTGAGGGGAGTCCCTAGCTGTGGAGGCCGGCCTTTCCTCCTGCCTTTCAAGGCTCACTTGAACCTTCCTGTTTACCAGAGCAGGACGAGGAGCTGGAGAAGACTCCAGGCGCCTTGTCCTTCTCCCCTTGCATTGAGCTCATGGCCAAAGCAATGGTGTGCTGGTCTGCGCTCATTTGTGGGCTCTGGCTCTCCATTGGGGGTCGCCAACCTCTCGGTGGAGGAAGCCATGTTGTCACATGCCTTGAGACGGCAACACATGGCATGGATGGACTCCTCCATCAACGCTTATGGCAGCGAAAGGCATCTCTCTCTCTCTCTCTCTCTCTCACCCCAATCCCCTCTCTCTCTGTCTCTCTCTCTCTCTCACCCCAATCCTCTCTCTCTCTCTCTCTCTCTCTCACACCCCAATCCTCTCTCTCTCTCTCTCTCACCCCAATCCTCTCTCTCTCTCTCTCTCTCACCCCAATCCCCAATCCCTCCCTCCCCTCTCTCTCTCTCTCTCTCTCTCACCCCAATCCCCTCTCTCTCCCTCTCTCTCACTCACCCCAATCCCCTCTCTCTCTCTCTCTCTCTCTCTGGCATCTCCGTCAGATGTTGTCTTACCTCTCTCTGCAATTCCAGCATGCCCTGTGCTGTCGATACCACAGGCTCGTCATTAGCATGGGCCTGGCTATCCATAATCCTCCAATTGTCAGAGGCCTCGCTGTCTCAGCCTCAGCCAGCCGCTCGGGCACGTTTGTGTTGCTTTCACCAGCTTGTGACCCTGATTCTTCAGCTGAGCAGAAACACACCTAGATGCACAGGTGGAAGGTGCAGGAGAGTCATGGGACGGTGCTTCCTCTGACTGCTGTGCCTCCTCAGAGGCTGACGGGTGTTGAGTCTTCTGCGGTCGCCGATCTGCACGAGAGAACACAAACATGTGTGGGCTAGGCTGTGCAGATCTCATCATGCCAACTATACGTGATGTGGGTCTCCAGAAGTGAACTGTATGTCGATGGAAGAGAATCGTCACTTTCTTATGCAGAGACTTCAGTCTCTCCATCAGATATGGAGCAGCCGCCCTGGGCCCCTGCCAATTCTAATGTCTCCTCCTCTACTATGGAGAGAGACCACAGATCTGGAATGCCTCTGCCAGTCTGGGCTGTCTCCCTCCTGTTATGGGCCTTCTTACCCTTCATGTGGAAAGAGGGAGATCATCTTACTTCGCAGAGAGATCAACCTGACAGTTCTGCTACTGTCAGCCCCTCGTCCCCTATTGGGGTATCAAATATAGCTCGTGCTCCCGTCCACTCTCAGAGGAGCTAATGGAGGTGAGCTGTGAAAGAAGGTAGCCTGAGTCCAAGATGCAGCCATGCCTAACCCGCTCTGCCAATCCAGTTGTAGTGTCTTCCTCCCCATGTCCTGCTTCCTCCGGTGCAGCCACCTGCAGTCCCTAAAAGGGACAAAGGTATGGCGCAGTCACCTTGGCAGAACAAAGGAGGTTGTTGACCCTCTTGCGGTACCGCACCAATGTCCAGGGGGTGACCCCACAGCTGCTGACTTCCCCAGCTGTCTCCATCCAGGTTTGCTTGGTCAGGTGGGAGGACCTCTTCTTGTCATCACTGGGCAAGAGGACCTCCTGCCTTTCTCTTGCAGCCTGGAGGAGTATCTGGAGGAAGTCTTCACTAAACTGTGGGGCCATTCTGTGTCTTGCCTCTGCCATCCAGTGGGGTCTGTATGTAAAGTGGCTGCCCGCCGTGTGATCATGGCGGGCAGGCCGCCCATATGACTAGCGGGAACAGCACCCACTTCCAGGTCCGCTGGAGGGACCCACAACGGGCTCACTAAATTCAGCCTATTATAGACCGGTGAGCCTGACGTCAGTGGTAGGGAAGCTGCTGGAGAAGATACTGAGGGATAGGATCTATTCCCATTTGGAAGAAAATGGGCTTATCAGTGATAGGCAACATGGTTTTGTGCAGGGAAGGTCATGTCTTACCAACTTAATAGAATTCTTTGAGGAAGTGACAAAGTTGATTGATGAGGGAAGGGCTGTAGATGTCATATACATGGACTTCAGTAAGGCGTTTGATAAGGTTCCCCATGGTAGGTTGATGGAGAAAGTGAAGTCGCATGGGGTCCAGGGTGTACTAGCTAGATGGATAAAGAACTGGCTGGGCAACAGGAGACAGAGAGTAGCAGTGGAAGGGAGTTTCTCAAAATGGAGACGTGTGACCAGTGGTGTTCCACAGGGATCCGTGCTGGGACCACTGTTGTTTGTGATATACATAAATGATTTGGAGGAAAGTATAGGTGGTCTGATTAGCAAGTTTGCAGACGACACTAAGATTGGTGGAATAGCAGAAAGTGAAGGGGACTGTCAGAGAATACAGCAGAATATAGATAGATTGGAGAGTTGGGCAGAGAAATGGCAGATGGAGTTCAATCAGGGTAAATGCGAGGTGATGCATTTTGGAAGATCCAATTCAAGAGTGAACTATACAGTAAATGGAAAGGTCCTGGGGAAAATTGATGTCCAGAGAGATTTGGGTGTTCAGGTCCATTGTTCCCTGAAGGTGGCAACGCAGGTAAATAGAGTGGTCAAGAAGGCATACGGCATGCTTTCCTTCATCGGACGGGGTATTGAGTACAAGAGTTGGCAGGTCATGTTACAGTTGTATAGGACTTTGGTTCGGCCACATTTGGAATACTGCGTGCAGTTCTGGTCGCCACATTACCAAAAGGATGTGGATGCTTTGGAGAGGGTGCAGAGGAGGTTCACCAGGATGTTGCCTGGTATGGAGGGCGCTAGCTATGAAGAGAGGTTGAGTAGATTAGGATTATTTTCATTAGAAAGGCGGAGGTTGAGGGGGGACCTGATTGAGGTGTACAAAATCATGAGAGGTATAGACAGGGTGGATAGCAAGAAGCTTTTTCCCAGAGTGGGGGATTCAAATACTCGGGGTCACGAGTTCAAAGTGAGAGGGGAAATGTTTAGGGGGGATATGCGTGGAAAGCTCTTTACGCAGAGGGTGGTGGGTGCCTGGAACGCGTTACCAGCGGAGGTGGTAGATGCGAACACGATAGCGTCTTTTAAGATGTATCTAGACAGATACATGAATGGGCAGGAAGCAAAGAGATACAGACCCTTAGAAAATAGGCGACATGTTTAGGTAGAGGATCTGGATTGGCGCAGGCTTAGAGGGCCGAAGGGCCTGTTCCTGTGCTGTAATTTTCTTTGTTCTTTGTTCTTTGTTCTATTGTTTCAGAAAACTATCCTGGACACACTTTCAAGAAATCCACTACCTTTCTAACACATGCTAGTCTGCTTAACCAAATCTGTATGAAAATTAAAATTCCCCATTAAAACTACACGCTTGACTGATCTCTGCATTTACACAAACCAACATTTCACAGCTACAACCAGGGTGCCCATATACAACTCCTACTACAGTCTTAAATCCTTTACTATTTCTTAATTCTACCCATAAAGTTTCCATTGTATGTTTACTTCTCATTATATCCTCTCTTATAATTGAAGTGACTTCACCCTTAATCGTTAGGGCTACTCCTCCCTGCAACCACTTTTCCGATCTTTCCTTTGGACCTGGTATATTTAGTTTGAAGTCCTGACCATCCTGCAGCCATGTCTTCATAATGGCTACCCTGTCATCTCCTCCAAGTTGATTTTGTGCCTGCAATTCACTCACTTTGTTCGTATTCTCTGTGTGTTTGCATAAAGAATGGCAATTTGGCCACCCTCCCTAACCTGTCCTGTTCTCATGTTTTGCTTCTACATTTCATATTTCTCCTGGTATGATTATGTCCTTCATGATGCAGAAAATCCCCTGTTTTACTTGCACAGCTTTTTCTAATTCAGCTATCTTTTGTTTACAAAAGGAATGATATATTTCTGGTCCCTTATAACTTCCTTTGTTGGCACTCGTACGGCTGTTTTTTGTTCATTCAATTGCATAACTATTTTTGTTAGTTGCTGTAATATTTCTTGTTAGGCTGTCTGATTTTGGGGCAAAATCATATTATTTAACTATTGCTTAGGTTTGAAAGTACAAATCGTGATCGTGGCTGCTACCAGGATAGTGAGAATTCACCAACATGATGTGCTGTGCATGATGGCACACTAACTGCACGTTGATGGAATGGTAGCCCTTACAGTCTCTATGCCTCTCCCATTGATATAAGGATTCACAGAGGCACATGTGTGCAGCCAATGGCGCCCTGCACCATTGAGAATCTCACTATCCTGCCAAAACCATGAATCTTCTCATCCGACTTCTCCCTGCGTAGGGAAAACACAATGTAATTGCCTCTCTTCACATAAAGAGCCTCTGTCACCTCCCAGATTGCAGCAATGGACAGCACACCGGGAGATATTGGATATGTCATTAGCTTAATGTCACTGTGTCCCTGATGGCCACTAGCAGTGCCACCCTCGCCATGGGAAGAGGCTCCCATCATGTTGAAGGAGGTGGCACAGTTCTGTGACAACCTCTTTGATGAACCTGAGTTGCCTCCTGCCTCAGATGGAGGTATGAGAAATGCTCTCAGAAGACCCATAGTAGGTAAGTCTTCTGTGAAGAGACCCCCTCCTCTTCCCTCTTCTCAGAGCTTCCCCTCACTGCAGCCTGCTCCATTTGTTGGTTGTGTTGCAGACCCAGAGGCAATGCAACCACAGCCCCCGTACCTCTTGCAGACTTGGGTGACTAATTCCTCTGGCCTCCCTGGATTGTTTGATAGGCTTACCAATAGACTTTCAAAAACAAGCCATGATACTTGAAGGTCTTGCACCTTTCACGACCACGTCCCAAAGCGCTTTTCAGCCAATGAAGTACTTTTGAAGTGCAGTGCCTGTTGCAGGAAATGTGGCAGCCAATTTGCACACAGCTAGCTCCCACAAACAGCAATGGGATATTGACCAGATAATCTGTTTCAGTGATGTTGATTGAGGGATAAATACTGGTCAGGATACCAGGGATAACTTCCTTGCTCTTCTTCAAATTAGTGCCGTGGGATCTTTTACGTCCACTTGAGAGGACAGATGGAGTCTTTGTTTTTTTTATTTGTTTCATGAGATGTGGGCATCGCTGGAAGTGTCAGCATTCATAACCGTAATTGGCCTTGAGAAGGTGGTGGTGAGCTACCTTCTTGAACCACTGCGGTCCATCTCATGTGGATAGACCCACAGTGCTGTTAGGGAGGGAGTTCTAGGATTTTGATCCAACAACAATGAAGGAATGGCAATAGGTGTGTGGCTTGGAGGAGAACTTACAGGTAGTGATGTTCCCACGCATTTGCTGCCCTTGTCCTTCTACATGGAAGAGGTCACAGGTTTGGAGAATGCAGTCGGAGGAGGCGTAGCGAGTTGCTGCGTTAGTGGTGGAATATTTAAAGTGGTGGATGGGATGCCGATCAAGCGGGCTGCATTGTTCTGGATAGTGTGGGACTTCCTGAATGTTGTTGGAGTCGCACCCATCCAGGCAAGTGGAGAGTATTCCATCACACTCCTAACTTGTGCCATGTAGATGGTGGACAGGCTTTGGGGAGGTGTGTTACCCACTACAGAATTCCCAGCCTCTGACGTGCTGTTGTAGCTACAGTATTTATGTAGCTGCTCCAATTCAGTTTTTGGTAACCCCCAGGATGTTGATAATAGAAGATCCAGGAATGGTAATGCCATTAAATGACAAGGGGAGATGATTAGATTCTCTGTTATTAGAGATTGTCATTGCCTGGCACTTGTGCGGCGCAAAGGTTACTACCCCCTTATCTGCCTAAGCCTGAATGTTGTCGAGGTCTTATATGGACACGGACTGCTTCAGTATCTGAGGAGTTGTGAATGGTACGGAACATTGTACAATCATCAGTGAACATCCCCAACTTCTGACTTTATGATGGAGGGAAGGTCGTTGATGAAGCAGCTGAAGATGGTTGAACCAAGGACACTACCTTGAGGAACTCCTGCAGCAATGTCCTGGGGCTGAGAGGATTGGCCTCCAACAACCAAAACCATCTTCCTTTGTGATAGGTTTGACTCCAACCAGCGGAGAATTTTCATCCTGATTCCCATTGACTCCAATTTGGCTAGGCTCCTTGATGCCATACTCAGTCAAATACTGCCTAGATATCAAAAACAAGCACTCTCACCTCACCTCTTGAATTTAGTACTTTTGTCCATATATGGACCAAGGCTGTAGTCAGGTCAGGAGCCAAGTGGCCCTGGCGGAACCCTAACAGAGCATCAGTGAGCAGTTTGTTTCTGTTTAAGTGGCGCTTAATAGCACAGTCGATGACACCTTCCATCACTTTGCTCACGATCAAGAGTAGACTGATGGGGTGGTAATTGGCTGCATTGGATTTATCCTGCTTTTTATGGACAGGACATATCTGGGCAATTTGACGTCTCATCTGAAAAATGCACCTCCGTCACTCCAACACTCCCTCAGTACTGCGCTAGAATGCCAGCTTTGATTTTTGTGCACAAGTCCTGGAGTGTAATTTGAACCCACAACCTTCTAATTCAGAGATCTAGCAGAATGCATGTTCAGCTGTGAATGATAAGCACAGGCGTTCAGTGGACCTTTGCATTCCAAGTTTCAGCCAGAACAGTTGATTGACATCACAATCCGACCTCTCCTAATGCTTTTGGTACACACATGGTACACCCATACTAGTGCCTTTCCCAGCATAGAGTGCCATGCCAAAAGTGGCCGAAAGCACGGCCCACATCATTTTATAGCTTCAGAGCTTCCATTACCCCAGTAACAGTGATGCTGTGGAGCCCAATCTTGCCGCATAAGAGTTTTTCCCTTACATAACATCAGAATATTAACAGCAATCCAAGAAGAAGAAAAGGCTTACTGCACCAAGATATTTCCTCGCTCTTCATTAAGCAATTCCTTGTATTGAACATCGAGAACTGGAAATCAGCTTTGTGAAAACTCCTAGTTCCTGTCTTCTGGCCTTGTTTACCTATTCTGGTGCTTCTATGAGGTGGTTCCCCAGTGGTTACAACAAGGGAGGTGAAGTCTGCTGAACTTCCATTGAGGACACAGCAGGACTATTGTGGGTGACCTCAAGATGGTTCTGGCCGTACAGGTCCCAGCTTCAGACTGCAATATCTTGGCAGTGACCATGACAGTCTGGCCAAGCTGGCTGTATGGTACTAACAAGGTTGAGAATCTGCTGGGGAGAATGTATGTTGGCCTCCTGAGAGAGTACAGCATGTGTCTCTCCTATGCAGCCAATGTTACTCTCATAGGGCTGTGCTTCAGCACTCCCACTGCTGTGTGTGAGATGTGATGCTCTGAATGCTCCGATTGATACTGTCCTTCATGCTTTGAAAATCATAAGATATGTTGAACCTCAGAGCCATGTAGGCAGCAGTGTGAGCTGTCACCAAAGATTCCAACATTGTGGGCTAAGATGCAGTATTTATGGAGCTGACCACATTTTTCATGATTGACTGCATGGTCTTGTTCCCATGTGGGAAGACCTCATGCAAGTTGGAACTAATCTCTCTGTGCATAAGCTTACTGGCAGGCAGACCAGTGCATTTAAAGGTTACTGGGGTGTAGCCATTGGACTTCTATAAGCTGATCATCCAAGGTTGATGTCTGTGTCTTCTGTCACAAGGCTAGGATGTATGATCATCCTCTGGCGAGCTAGTTCCTTGACTGTCCTATGCCCCTGCTCTAGTTCCTGTGTACTTGCACAGGGTGCTGCTCCCTGTGCAGAGCCCCTTTCGTCCTCTAAACTACACATGTGGCCACTCTCTGAGCTGGTGCTTGCTAGGGTAAAATTGAATGGGCCAAGTGTTCGCATTTAGTGGCAAGGGTAAGCAGAGACAGATGAATGGCTGCTCAAATCAACTGCATTTTGTCATGCAAAGGGAGAGATAGTAATGAGAAGGAAATAAGAGGATAGGTTGTGACCAAATCCTATGGGTCATGTCCTACAGTTTCATCAGTGTCCATGCTCATAACATGCCCCTGTGCACAACATCAGGCATCTACTCCTCAAATTGGGATAGGATGTGACCTTGCCCTCCGCTGGTCTTCACCTGCTGCAGCAAATAGTCTATCAGTTTGCCCAGAAAGAAGGAAGGGAATCTGTTAATGATGGCCCAGTGAGATGTTTTGACAATGTGCACTTGAGGGTACAGGAATGTGAATGTTGTGTGAAAGGTTGCAGAGTGTGGGAGGTGAGGGATGTATTAATGAAACTCACTCCCTAAACCTCTCAGTACTCTACCTCTCTTTCCTTCTTTAAGACACTCCTTGAAACCTGCCTCCTTGACCAAGTTTACCCTAATACTGACTTATGTGGCTCAGTGTCAAATCTGTTTTATAACACTCCTGTGAAGTGCCTTGGGGCATTTTATTATGTTAAAAGTGCTATCTAAATATAAATTGTTGTTTTGGTGAGGACGGCAAGTGGTGCAGAGTGTGGCAATAGCAACAGAAGGTGATGGAGTGATGTGTTGTGCAATAATTTGAGGAGAGTGAAGGGAAGCAAGGCTGGGAAGGATTGAGAGTACATACATAGTAACAGTTGGTGCAAGGCTGAGCAGAGAGATGAGAGTTAGAAGTCTTACTTTAAGAACCCTGATCAGGTTATTAAACATATTTCTGCACTGCAGCCAGTCCTTGGTGTAATACTCCTGGCATTGACTTGATTTGCCACCTCTTCCCACTGGCAACAGGGAAGTAGCCTGGAGATACTTCTGCCTCCATCCACCTCCCAAACTCTTCCACAAGGTCCTCCACTGCGGCGTTGGAAAATCTGGAGTCACTGAACCGTCAGTTCTTTCAGTCATTTCGTGCTTTTAAAATAGCATTTAATCAATACAGCCAAGGTGCACCACCATTTTCAGAATTGCTGGCAGTCTTCAAATTGCATCAAGGATGCACAATTTTCAGGCAAGGCCGACAGCTCTTGGAGGTGGGATCCCTGTCCTTCAAGGGATGGGAACCCCAGCGCTGTGCAGTTAATTACCTGAGTACCATAAAATGCAGCAGGGGCCCAGCAAACAGCCGAGGCAGGGTTCCCTTGCCATCATGGACAGGTGGCAGGACACCACCATCTGCATAAAATTCAGCCCATGGTCACAGAAAATTAGAGGTGGGTGAAGGGAAGCAGGGGTGAGAAGGTTGAGAGTGTTTACATGCCTCAAAGACAGGGCAAATCTGCCCCCACCCCTTCCCAGAGCACCTTCAACAAGCGAGCAACTAATTGTAATTAGTGTGGATGAAATGGATTGAGAAACTGGACAGGAATGAAAGCCGGAAAAGTTACTTTTGTATACCTCACCTGATGCTAATTACACTACTTCTGAAATATATTTCAGATAATGAATGTGCTTGCAGATATGGAGCTGGAAAATCAGATCTTCAGCCTTGTCACAAACGAAAATGTACATAAAATGCGTGTATATGGTAGTGTTTAAACTATATGTCATTACTAGGCGATCTCTCTATTTTCTAGTCAATATAATTATGTTCAAGGAAGTACTGCCCTTTACATCTGCAACTGGATGGATATTGGAGAGCATTACTAGCTGTCTCACAAATGAATGGCTGCTCAGAGCAGCTTCAGTTTGTCATGCAAAGTGTATAGGGGCGGCACAGTGGCATAGTGGTTAGCACCGCAGCCTCACAGCTCCAGCGACCCGGGTTCAATTCTGGGTACTGCCTGTGTGGAGCTTGCAAGTTCTCCCTGTGTCTGCATGGGTTTTCGCTGGGTGCTCCGGTTTCCTCCCACCACCAAAAGACTTGCAGGTTGATCGGTAAATTGGCCATTATAAATTGCCCGTAGTATAGGTAGGTGGTCGGGGAATATAGGGACAGGTGGGGATGTGGTAGGAATATGGGATTAGTGTAGGATTAGTATAAATGGGAGGTTGATGGTCGGCACAGACTCAGTGGGCCGAAGGGCCTGTTTCAGTGCTGTATCTCTAAATAAAAAAAAAGATAACAGTGAGAAGGGGAAAAGAGGGTAAAATGTGAAGAAACCTTATTGTTGTGTCATGCAGCCTTATTAGTTCCTATGCCCACTGCCCACAATGACAAGCATCTACTCCTTGAGTCTGTACAGGAAGTGGCCTCACCTTTCTCTGGTCCTCACCTGCTCCTGCATATTGTGAGTCAACTTGTACTACACGAAAGAAGGGAGTATGATCGTGGTGGCCTAGTGAGGTATTTTGAGGATATGCATGTAAGGGTAAGAGGAGTGTGAATGTTGTGTGCCGATTGCCAAGATATGGGCGATGAGGGAAGTAATAATATGCACAGTAGGAAGTGTAGAGTGTAACAGAAGCAGCTGGAGGAGATGGATTGAAGTACGGGGCTGATTTTATCAGCACTCTAAGGATGGACAGGGAGGTGAGGGACCCATATAATGCTGAGGAAGGCGGGGGTGGAGTGTCCATTGCTTTTCTGACACCATTGAATCTCCTCAGGGGCGGGGAAGGCCGAGGACAGCCATCCCGCCCAGAGGCCAACTGAGGCCCTTAAGCGGCCAATTAATGGCCACTTAAGGGTCTCTTGCCACTGCCGCTGGAACCCTTTGCCATTTGGGGAGGCTGCCCAGTAATAACTGATGGCCTTCCTGTGTGCTGGAAGGGGCAGAGGGGCCCCTCCTGCTTGAGCAATCTGTGGCCCACGGAGGGTCCCTGGCAGCAAAGTCCCACCCACCCCTGTGCCAACCACAGCCCCCCACCCTCACCAACCAGCCTTCCACCTACCCCCTGTAAGGATCTAATCTGTAAGGATTTAACCCTTACTCACACGTGGATTGGATATGATAAAAGTTCAGTTGTGAATCTACTTTATTGAGGCAAAGTAAGAACACGTTTATGACGTTTTACTCAAACCAAAGCAATAAACTCAGGCAACAATTTACAGTTTAACACGGGTTATACTACCCGTATCAAGACTGGACGGGAGACTGTACGCTTTTTCTTGCAGCTTTGATCTTCGGTCTTCAAGCTTCTCTCTCTCTCCTGTCTTTTGTTTTCTTGTTTCTGGTTCTTCTCTGCCACAATGGACCCAATTGGGAGGGTCTCTTTTATCCTAGCTCTTATCCAATTAACCCCTCCCCATCCCAAATCATGTTCATCCTTGAAGTGATCATGCACTGAGCATGCTTTTCTTGGCTAATCATGCTAACCTTACATATTTACATGACACCCTTTTAGTTCAGCATTCTCTTACTTCCTTTTATCTCAAGACTTCTACATCCCGTGGTCTCTTATTTCATTGACAGGCCCCTGTATTCCTGCTTTTCAGCTTGCAGAAGCAGTCTTCCAGGACTCCAGCTTTCCAGCTGCAGGAAGTTTTTGTTACAGCTTGACATTGTCTCCCGTAATCTCTCTACCTTGCCATCATTTATGTTATGCCCTACTTCTACTATAATATACTAGAAAAAAGGGGCTTTAGTAGGGTTAAATGTTTAATAATCTTCCAGAACTTCTCCCTTTGAGGGGAGGATACCCTTATCGATCCGTCATTGATTATCTCTGAGAAAAGTTGCAAACTCTAAGCTATGTGTCTTTTGACATACTTGTCAAATGAATCATTTAAGATAGCAAAGCATGAGAATTCCTACCACTAATATTACTGCCTGGGTCAGTATTATAAATATGGACAGAGCTTGGAGCCATGGGTGCTGTCCTACATTATATACTCTACCTCTTTCCCAAAATCCACAGACGGGACTGTCCCGGCAGACCCATTGTGTCAGCTTGCTCCTGCCCCACTGAACTTATTTCTTCCTATCTTGACTCTATCTTTTCTCCGCTGGTCCAGTCTCTTCCCACCTACATCCGTGACTCTTCTGACGCCCTACGTCATTTTGACAATTTCCAGTTTCCTGGTCCCAACCGCCTCCTCTTCACTATGGACGTCCAATCGCTCTACACCTCCATCCCCCACCAGGATGGTTTGAGGGCTCTCCGCTTCTTCCTGGAACATCAACGCAAGCTTGAGGAACAGCATCTCATCTACCGATTAGGCACACTACAGCCTTCCGGACTGAACATTGAGTTCAATAATTTCAGAGCATGACAGCCTCCCATTTTACTTTCATTTTTAGTTATTTTTTCTTTTTTCATTTTCCAGTTGCAATTTTCACAATTGGCCCTCATATTGCAGTTACTTTGCTACCATTCTCTCAGTTTTCCTTGGTGTCTTGTGCAATCGCTAGTCGCAGAAGTAAGCTTAGTACCAAGATGGTATACATTGGAAGCATGGTTGCTATCTGTTGAAGAAAATCCAGATTGTGCCCAATTGTTGAACAAATTCTCCGGACTCAGACGTTGAGAACAAACACTTTATTGCATGATATCATGGGGGAGCACACCTTACCTAAAGGCGGTCCAGTGCTGCTCCCCTAAAAGCTACAGATCGCCGTGGACTTATATAGTATAAAAGAGGCAGAGCTAACAGTTTCACAATTAGATAGGCACCCACAAGACTGCCTACGTAACGGTGCACCATTCAGGGTCCGAGGTCAGCAAAACATCAGTTTCAACAATAACAAGCTAGTTCCTTAATTCAATGCCCACTCCAGACACAATATCTGGCCGTAACGTCTGATTGTGGTTAGCTGCTCTGTCTACATTTTATGACCATTGGTTAAAATTAGCTACAAGCTGTGTCCTGTTTTTCTGCTTCTACAAAGTTAAGTAATAATTAGCAAAGCTAAGAAAATTTCTCCAACACTATCATGTTCTGTGGCCCCATTACCCTGCAATAAGACAAGATCAATGTAATATTTGTTCTCTCACAGTTTTCAGCTGAGTAATGCGATACCACTTTGTGTACTTTGAATCTCTTTTCCCCAGGAACTGAATCAAATAGACTGCAGGGCTCAAGCAGTCCACAATTGGGTATGGCCCCTTCCATTTGGGTTCATTGGTCATAATTCAGGACCATAACCATGTTTACCACTTGATACTCAAATGGTCGCACTTTCTTTTCAAAATATTTCTTGATCTTCTTTGGCTTCCTCAGCCTTTGTGCTACAAACTGATTCATTCGATTAGTATACTCTATCACTTGTTCCAACCACTTGGAACTACATGGTTCCAGTAGCAGAGGGCTCATGCATGGCAATGTCAGGTATCCCACGGTTTTCATTAGTCACCGGTGTGATCTGATGATACTCCCATTGTTTTGTGTCGGGTTGAGCAGATCGCCATTAGACACAATGGCTGCATACTCGCTCATTGAGTGGGGTGATCTGCACATAGTTTCTTCGACTCTTGGACCCACTGGTTCAGTTGCTGTATCTCATGATCTTTCTGGCTAATAATCTCACCATCCCTCTGAGTGCAGAAATGTAAGCTGGAATGCTCTTCGCCGTCTCCATTTTTAACTTTTTCTGGCCTATCCTATCTTGAATAAATTCTATAACACCCCTTATATGACATTCGGTTGCCTGCAGTCAGGCACCCCGCCAACAGCTCCTGTATCTCATTATCAGAGCATTTACCTAGTTTTTGCTCGAAGACCTGTTTAACATCTTTGGACACCATAATTATACTTATTCTCACGTAAGTACCTTCGATCGGTAGTGGTTCCGCAAAAGCCCTCACACACCAAGAAAGTCCCTCTCCTAAGACGCTTGTTGGCTGGACTCGCTAATCTTGAGATTCTTTCTTTCTCTCAAAAAGAATTCACAACCTAGTCACGTAGCATCTGGGTCGCTACTTATAAAGATCTAATCTGTAAGGATTTAACCATGTACTCTCAACAGGATCGGATGTGACAGAAGTTCAGTTGTGAATCTACTTTATTGAGACAAAGTCAGAGCAAGTTTATTAAGTTTTACTCAAACTAAAGTAATAAACCCGGGCAGCAATTTACAGTTTAACACAGGTTATACTACCCGTATCAAGACTGAACGGAAGAGTGCACATCTTCCCTTGCAGCTTTGGTCTTCGGTCTTCAAGCTTCTCTCTCTTTTTTTTTGTCTTCATGTTGGTGGTTCTTTTCTGCCATATGAGACCTGATTGGGAGAGTCTCTTATATCCTAGCTCTTATCCAGTTAACCAAACCCCCATCGTCCCCAATCATGCTCATCCTTGAGGTGATCAATGTGCTGAACATGTTCCTTGTGTCCATTTAAACAGGCACCTGCAGCGTGTGCTCAGCCCATTTCACACACATATTCAGGTGCAAACCAGACTCTCTGCGAAGGGTGAGAAAACCTTTTTTTGTGACACTGGAGTAGATTTTCATGTAAAATTGGCGCTGTGGATGTTCATTTCCATTGATTTAATCGTTTCAAAAATGGGCAACCAATCTGCATGCTAGTTTTAAACCTGAGTGGCAAGTTGAAAGTCTATCCCATTTTAGGTCAGGCTAATCAATACAACTAATTGTAATTGATGTGATTGAAATGGATTGAAAAATTGGACAGTAATGAAATCAGGAAGAGTTACCTTTGTATACCTCACCTGATGCTAAATACTCTACTTCTGAGATATATTTCTGTTACAGAAGATACTTGCAAACGTGGAACTGGAAAAGCAGATCTTCAGCCTTGTCACAAACGAAAAGGTACATTAAATATGTGTATATGGTAGTACTTTAAACTTTATGTCATTAATAGGCAATCTCTCTATTTTCCAGTCAATATAAATATATTCAAGGGGCACATCTCTGTGTCTTTAATATGTGCAACTGGATGGACATTGGAGAGAATTACTATCTATCCTACAAATGAATGGCTGCTCAAAGCAGTTTCACTTTATCATGCAAAGTGTCTAGGGGAGATAGCAGTGAGAAGGTGAGGTATAATATAAAATTGTGAGTTGTGCCCTTCAGCTTTGTTAGTTTCTATACCCGCTGCCCACAATGGTATACATCTACTCCTCGAGTGTGGACAAGATGTGGCCGAACCTTGCTCTGGTCCTCATCTGCTCCTGCATATTTTGGAGCAACCTGCCCTGCAAGAAAAAAGGGGGTTTGTTAGTGGTGGAATTGTGTGAATATACTGTGACAGATTGCAGAGATATGGAAAGTAAGGGAATTAATACTGTGGATGGTAGAAAGTGCAGAATGTGGCATTGGCAGCAGGAAGGGATGGACTACAATGTGGCAGAAGTGATTAGAGGTGGGTGAAAGAAAGTAGGGGTCTGAAGGCTTGAGAGCGTATAGCTGCCTCAATCAAGAAGCAATTCTGCACCTGCCCCACCACCCCACCTCACGCATCCCCATCAGGTGACTCCCCCCTCCATCAGTAGAAGCCTAAGTAGGACTAGCAGATGGCCTTTTTAAATCTAATTAGGACAGGGAACCAATACGACACGTTCCTTGCGGCCACTTAAATGGGCAAATGCAGTATGCGCTCACTCCATTTCAAACACATATTCAGGTGCAAACCAGACTCTGCGAAGGTTGGAAAACTTTTATTTGCAACATTGGAGCAGATTTTCATGTAAAACTGGTGTTGCAGATGGGATGACTGTAATATAAAATATCCAATTTTCATTTCCATTGATTTCATCGTTGAGAAAACAGGCAACTGATCTGCATTGCTAGTTTTAAGCGTGAGTGGCAAGTTGAAAATCTATCCCATTATTTTAGGTCAGGCTAATCAATGCAGGTAATTGTAATTGATGTGACTGAAATGGATTGAGAAACTGGATAGTAATGAAATCAGAAAGAACCTTTGTTACCTTTGTATACCTCACCTGATGTTAATTACGCTACTTCTGAAATGTATTTCCATTGCAGCAGATACTTGCAAACGTGGAACTGGAAAATCAGATCTTCAGACTTGTCACAAACAAAAAGGTATATAAAATGTGTGTACAAGGACAGAGAAGGGAATCTATGTGTGCAGCCAGAGGAAATGGGCGAGGTACTAAATGAGTACTTTGCATCAGTATTCACCAAAGAGAAGGACTTGGTGGATGATGAGCCTAGGGAAGGGAGTGTAGATAGTCTCAGTCATCTCATTATCAAAAAGGAGGAGGTGTTGGGTGACTTGCAAAGCATTAAGGTAGATAAGTCCCCAGGGCCTGGTGGGATCTACCCCAGAATACTAAGGGAGGCAAGGGAAGAAATTGCTGGGGCCTTGACAGAAATCTTTGCATCCTCATTGGCTACAGGTGAGGTCCCAGAGGACTGGAGAATAGCCAATGTTGTTCCTTTGTTTAAGAAGGGTAGCAAGGATAATCCAGGAAATTATAGGCCGGTGAGCCTTACATCAGTGGTAGGGAAATTATGAGAGAGGATTCTTCGGGACAGGATTTACTCCCATTTGGAAACAAACAAACTTATTAGCGAGAGGCAGCATGGTTTTGTGAAGGGGAGGTCGTGTCTAACTAATTTGATTGAGTTTTTTGAGGAAGTGACAAAGATGACTGATGAAGGAAGGGCAGTAGATGTTATCTATATAGACTTTAGTAAAGCCTTTGACAAGGTCCCTCATGGCAGACTGGTACAAAAGGTGAAGTCACACGGGATCAGAGGTGAGCTGGCAAGATGGATACAGAACTGGCTCTGTCATAGAAGACAGAGGGTAGCAGTGGAAGGGTGCTTTTCTGAATGGAGGGATGTGACTAGTGGTGTTCCACAGGGATCAGTGTTGGGACCTTTGCTGTTTGTAGTATATATAAATGATTTGGAGGAAAATGTAGCTGGTCTGATTAGTAAGTTTGCGGACGACACAAAGGTTGGTGGAGTTGCGGATAGTGATGAGGATTGTCAGAGGATACAGCAGGATATAGATCGGTTGGAGACTTGGGCAGAGAAATGGCAGATGGAGTTTAATCCGGACAAATGTGAGGTAATGCATTTTGGAAGATCTAATGCAGGTGGGAAGTATACAGTAAATGGCAGAACCCTTAGGAGTATTGACAGGCAGAGAGATCTGGGCGTACAGGTCCACAGGTCACTGAAAGTGGCAACACAGGTGGATAAGGTAGTCAAGAAGGCATTCGGCATGCTTGCCTTCATCGGTCGGGGCATCGAGTATAAAAATTGGCAAGTCATGTTGCAGCTGTACAGAACTTTAGTTAGGCCACACTTAGAATATTGCGTGCAATTCTGGTCGCCACACTACCAGAAGGACGTGGAGGCTTTGGAGAGGGTACAGAAGAGGTTTACCAGGATGTTGCCTGGTCTGGAGGGCATTAGCTATGAGGAGAGGTTGGATAAACTCGGATTGTTTTCACTGGAACGACGGAGGTGGAGGGGTGACATGATAGAGGTTTACAAAGTTATGAGCGGCATGGACAGAGTGGATAGTCAGAAGCTTTTTCCCAGGGTGGAAGAGTCAGTTACTAGGGGACATAGGTTTAAGGTGAGAGGGGCAAAGTTTAGAAGGGATGTGCGAGGCAAGTTCTTTACACAGAGGGTGGTGAGTGCCTGGAACTTGCTGACGGGGGAGGTGGTGGAAGCAGGTACGATAATGACGTTTAAGAGGCATCTTGACAAATGCATGAATAGGATGGGAATAGAGGGATACGGTCCCCAGAAGTGCAGAAGGTTTTAGTTTCGGCAGGCATCAAGATTGGCGCAGGCTTGGAGGGCCGAATGGCCTGTTCCTGTGCTGTACTGTTCTTTGTTCTTTGTATATGGTTGTGCTTTAAACTTTATAGGCTGAATTCTATAAGCCCGTCGCTGCGGATGAAAAAATGGTGGCCTGCCCTTGTGGATTGCAAGCCAAAGAGCCGCCGCGATTCCAAGCTGCCTCCTGCCCTGAGCATGTGGAGGGGACGGGTTTTCCGTTCCCAGCAATGGTGTCAGTTGCCTGTGTGCAGGCACTGATGCCATTTTTAAAGGGCTGTCAGCCCTAAAGGGACCTTTAAATATTTAAATATTTGAAGGTAAATTGAATTAAAATAAATAAATACATTTCTTTTGCCCCTCTCGCACCCCCCCCATATCAATTAAAGTAATTATTTGCCCTTCTCCCCCAAAACACTGACCTTCACAATCTGACCTTGCCCCCATAAACTGCACAAACTTTAAACTATGACCATTCCCACCATCCCCTACACCCATGATATTAATTTGACCCCATCCCCTCCACTCCCGCACTGAGAAACGTACCTCCTCCCCACTCCCCACCAGTATTGCACCTCCTTACGCCGGACGGGAATCTGAAGGCGCAGCAGTGCCGGCTGCAGGGGTGAAGATCACGGCGGGCCATTAGGAGGCGACGGGAGACTCATTAATTCAGGTAATTTAATTTATTTAAATATTTAAATAGTGGGCCCTGCCAGCGTCGTGGTCTATGCTGGGCCTCATCCTGGGCCAGCTTCATATGAACATACAAGTTAGGACCAGGAGTAGGCCATTCGGCCCCTTGAGACTGCTCCGCCATTCAATAAGTTCATGGCTGAACTGATTACTCCACATTCCCGCCTACCCCCGATAACCTTTCACCCCCTTGCTTATCAAGAATCTACCTTAAAATATTCTGCCTGTAAAATATTCTGCCTTAAAAATATTCAAAGACTCTGCTTCCACTGCCTTTTGAGGAAGAGAGTTCTAAAGACTCACAACCATCTGAGAGAAAAAATTTCTCCTCATCTCTTCTTAAGTGGGCGAACCCTTATTTTTAAACAGTGATCCCGAGTTCCAGATTCTTCCACAAGGGGCAACATCCTTTCCACATCTACCATGTCAAGACCCCTCAGGATGTTATATGTTTCAATCAAGTCACCTCTTACTCTTCTAAATTCCAGCAGATACAAACCTAGCCTGTCCAACCTTTCCTCATAAGCCAGCCCGCCCATTCCAGGTATTAGTCTAGTAAACCTTCTCTGAACTGCTTCAGTGCATTTATATCCTTCCTTAAATAAGGACACCAATATTGTACACTGTACTCCAGATGTGGTCTCACCAATGCCCTGTACAACTGAAGCATAACCTCCCCACATTTTTATTCAATTCCCTTCGCAATAAACAATAACATTAGTCATCGAGTCATCAAGTTAGACAGCACAGAAACAGGACACCCAGGTCCCTCTGCATCTCAGAGCTCTGCAATCTTCACCATTTAGATAATATGCCTTTTTTAAATTCTTCCAGCCAAAATGGACAATTTCACATTTTTCCACAATATACTCCATTTGCCAGATCTTTGCCCACTCACTTAACCTATCTATATTCCTTTGTTGCCTCCTTATGTTCTCTTCACAACTTACTTTCCGACCTACCTTTGTGTCATCAGCAAATTTAGCAATCGTACCTTCGGTCCCTTCATCTAAGTCATTTATATAAATTGTAAAAAGTTGAAGCCCCAGCACAGATCCCTTTGGCACACCACTTGTTACATCTTGCCAACCAGAAAATGAGCCATTTATGCCTACTGTCTGTTTGCTGTTAGCTAGCCAATCTTCTATCCATGCCAATATGTTACCCCCCGCCCCCACCACCCCCCCCCCCCCCCATACCATGAGCTTTTATTTTTTGCAATAAACTTTGATGTGGCACCTTATCAAATGCTTTCTGGAAATCTAAGTACAATACATCCACCGGTTCCCCTGCATCCACAGCATAGGTAATTCCCTCAAAGAACTCCAATAAATTGGTAAAGCATGATTTCCCTTTCACAAAACCATGTTAACTCTGCCTGATTACCTTGAATTTTTCCAAGTGCCCTGCTATAACATCTTTAATAATAGCTTCTACCATTTTCCCTAAGACAGATGTTAAGCTAACTGGCCTGTAGTTTCCTGCTTTCTGTCTCCCTCCCTTTTTGAATAAAGGGAGTTACATAAAGAGTTACATTAGCTATTTTGCAATCTAATGGAACCTTCCCCGAATCGAGGGAATTTTGGAAAATTAAAACTAACGCATCAACCATCTCACTAGCCACTTCTTTTAAGACCCCAGGGACTTGTCAGCCCGCACCTCCAACAATTTGTTCAGTACCACATGGCGCCCCTGCCATGATTCCCAAAAGAAGGGATTGTGTTAATGGTGGCTTAGGGAGATGATTTGAGGGTATGAGCAGTGTGAATGCACTGGGACAGATTGCAGAAATATGGAAAGTAAGGGAATTAATAATGTGGACAATATAAAGTGTGGCAGTAGCGACAGGAAGAGATCAATTAAAATGCTGCAGAAATAATTAAAGGTGGGTGAAAGGAAGCAGGGGTTTGAAGGCCTGAGAGTACATAGTTGCATCAATCAAGAAGTAATTGTACGCTGCCCCACTGCCCCACTTCATGTGCCCCATCAGGCAAGCAGCCAATTAGAAGCCTGAGTCGCACTGGCAACTGGCCTTTTTTAATCTAATTAGAAAGGGTAACCAATAAGACATGTTCCTTACGTCCACTTAAACGAGGACATGCAGTGTGCACTCAGTCCATTTCACACATATTCAGGTGCGAACCAGTCTCATTGCGAAGGGTTGGAACACTTTTTTTTTAACTTTGGAGTATATTTTCATGTAAAACGGGGCATAGAGCCATTTATAGTATATAAGGAGGCCATTCAGCCCATCGGGTCCATGCTGGCAGTCGGCGGAGCACTCCAGGAAGTTCCACTCCCCCACTCCATCCCAGTAGCCTGCCAAGTTCATTTCCTTCAACTGCTTAAATAATTTATTTTTGAAATTATTGATTGTCTCCGCTTCCACCCTCGTGGGCAGCGAGTTTCAGGTCATTATCACCCGCTGCGTAAAAGGCTCTTCCTCACATTTCCCCTGCATCTCTTGCCAAAACCTTCAATCTGTGTCACCTAGTCCTTGTACCACCAGTTAATGGGACCAAAATGAACAACTTCACATTTCCCTACATTATACTCCATTTGCCAGCTTGCTGCCCACTCACTTAACCTGTCTATCTCTCTTTGCAGCCTCTCTCCATCCTCCTGCACTGAGCTTTGTATCATCAGCAAACTTAGATACATGACTGTCTCTTCATCCAAGTCATTAATATAGCGTGTAAATAGCTGAGGCTCCAGCACTGATCCTTGTGGCACCCTGCCTGCCAACTTGAAAATGCCCCATTTATAATCACTCTCTGCTTCCTGTCTGTTAACTAATCCTCTATCCACGCTAATATATTACCCCCAAAACTATGAACCCTTATCTTGCCTATTAATCTTTTATGTGGCACCTTATCGAAAAATGTTTGAAAATCCAGGTACACTACATCTACTGGTTCCCCTTTATCTATCCTACTAGTTACATCCTCAAAAAACTCTAATAAATTTTTCAAACCGGATCTCCCTTCATAAAACCATGCTGACTTGTTCTAATCATATTATGCTCTTCCAAGTGCAATGTTAAGACTTCCTTAATAATAGTTTCCAGCATCTTTCCAAGGACTGATGTTAGGCTAACTGCCCTGTAGCTCCCTGCTTTCTCTCTACCAAACAACCATTTCCCACGACTCGCTGTTTTCGGTCTTTAAGACAATTTTTTTATCGAATTGGACACTGACCCTCCTATTCCATGGGCCTCACTTTCGTTAACCAGCCTTTTATGTGGTACTTTACCAAATGCTTTCTTAAAATCCATAAAGACAACATCCACTGCATTCCCTTCATCAACTTTCTCTGTTACTTCACCAAAAATTTAAATTAGATTAGTCAAGCATGATTTGCATTTTACAAATCTGTGTTGGCTATCCTTAATTAGCTCAAAGCTTTCCAAGCCCATTGCTTTTTTCCCTGATTATCATTTCTAAAATCTTACCAGTCACTGAGGTTAATGGCTTGTAGTTGCTTGAATTGTGCTTACACCCTTTCTTGAATAAGGGTGTCACATTTGCCACTCTCTAATCCTCTGACACCTCTCCCATATCTAGGGAAGATTGGAAGATTATGGCAAGCCCTTCTGATATCTCCACACTTTCTTTAGCAACCTGGCATGCAAGCCTTCCGGAACAGGTGACTTATCTACCCTAAGCATAGCCAGCCTTTCCAGTATCTCCTCCCTCTCAATTTTTACTCAATCCCATTGCCTCTACTCTCTCCACTTCTACCGATATTTTATCAGGTTCCTCTTACTCAGAAAACACTGATACAAAGTACTCATTGAGTATTCTAGCTTTGCCTTGTGCCTTTAAGCATATATTACCCTCTTTGTCCCAAATAGGATCCACTCCACCTCTTTCTATCCACTTATTATTTACACGCCGGTAGAAGATTTTTGGGTTCCCTTTTATGTTGGCTGCCATTCTTTTCTCATATTCTCTCGTTCCCAGTCTTATTTTTCTCTTCACCTCCCCTCTCAATTTATTGCATTTGGCCTGGTTCTTTCTTGAAGAATTCACCTGGCATGCATCAGACAGCCTCTTTTTTTGTTTCATCTTAATCTCTTTCTCCCTCGTCATCCAAGGAACCCTGTTTTTGGTTCCCTTATCTTTCGCCTTTGTTGGAATGTAGCTAGCTGTACCTGAAGCATTTCTTCCCTAAAGATAACCCATTGTTCTGCTACAGTTTTTCCTTTCAGTCTTTGGTTCCATTTTATCCTGGCTAGATCCCTCTTCTTCACATTGAAATTGGTTCTCTTCCAATCTAGCCATTCTACTTTATACCATTCCTTGCTTTTCTGCATTATGAGTCTAAACCTACCCAAGTGCTCCCCCACAGACACTTGGTCCACTGGTGCGCCTCACTCCCAGCACCAGATCCAGCAACACCTTCTTTCTAATTGGACTGAGAACATATTGATCAAGAAGGTTTTCCTGAACGCAAACCAGAAATTCCTCCTCTTCCTTTCCCTTTACCCGAAAATTATCCCAATCGCTATTTGGGTAATTCAAGTCCCCCAATATCACCACTCTATAGTCTTGCACATCTCTGTGATGTTCCTGCAGATTTGCTCTTCTATCTCTCTTTCTCACTATTTGGAGGCCTATAGACTACCCCTAGTAGCGTGATCATACCCTTTTTGTTTCTCAACTTAACCAAATGGATTTTGTCCTTGGCCCTTCAAGGACATCCCCTCTTTTCAACCCTCCAAAGTCTTCTTTAATAACTACTGCCACCGCACCTCTCTTTTTCCTTCTCTTTCTTTCCTGAATATTAAGTGCCCGGTCCTCACCATTTTTAAGCCACGTTTCTGTTATTACCACTACATCATATTCCCTTACTGCTATTTGTGCTTGTAGCTCACCAACCTTATTCAACACATTTTGTGAATTTACATACATACATTCTAATCCTGTCTTTGCATTGCTCGAAGCCCTTCTCAGTCTGCTCCTAATATGGAACGACTTCCTTCTCTAGTACTGTCTAACACTCATACATTATGCATCTTATTCTCCTTTTCTACTTGTATATGCTGGTACCCATTCCCCTGCCAATTTAATTTAAACCATCAGTGTTGCAGATGGGACGACTGCTATAAAAAACATATGATTTTCTGTTGTTGAAATGGATTTAGAATCTGAACAAAAATGAAAGTAGGCAAACCTATATTTGTATATCTTACCCTGATGCTAATTACAGTCCTGCCGAAACATATTTCAGATACAGAAGATACTCCCAAACATAAAACTGGAAAATCAGATCATGATCCTTGTCACAAACGAAAAGGTAGGTAAAAATAGGTATGCATGTTAGGGTTTAAAACTATATGTCATTAATAGGCAATCTCTCTAGTCAATGTTCTAGTCAATGTACTTGTACTTGTATTCAAGGAGACACTGCTCTGTGTCCATATATGTGAAACTGGATGGATATTGGAGAGCATTATTATCTATTCTACAAAATAATGGCTACTTAAAGCAGCTTCACATTGTCATGCATAGTGTATAGAGAGAGATAAGTGAGAAGGAAAAAAGAGGGTAAGATGTGAAGAAGCCCTGTGTGTTGTGTCCTGCATCCTTATTAGCTTTTATGCCCCTTTCCCACAATGGTAAGCATCTACTCCTCAAGTGTGGACAGGATGTGGCCTTATCCTGCTCAGGTTCTCACTGGTTCCTGCAAATTATGTGTCACCTTGTCCTGCAAGAAAGAAGGGTGTGTATTAGTGGCAGCCTAGTGAGACATTTCGAGGATGTCCATGTGAGGGTAGGGTAGTGTGAATGTATGTGATAGATTGCTGAGATATGGGAGGTGAACGATGTAATAATGAGATGGTAGGAAGTGCAGAATGTGACAGTAGCAGCAGGTGGAAATGGATTGAAAGGTGGTAGCAGTAATTAGATGTGAGCGACTGGCAGTGAGGAGGGAAGGCTCCTAGTTCATATATTTGTTGTATGTTAAATCCCTGGTTCAGTGCTAGCATTTAAATTGCTGGATTGTGCTAAGGTGTTGCATATGGACAGGCTCCTGGTTCTAACTGGGGTTTGGTCCTTGGAAAAAGACTCCCTGTTGGGATCAGATGTCGACTGCCTTAAAATAATGCCTGGGGAAACAGTCATTTCCTGCATCCTTGGTTGAACAAATGAGAAATTCTGCAGTGGCACAAAGAATAGAGGACTCAATGATTGCTGGATTTCAAAATAGTCCAGATACTGGCGCAGGCATCAGTACAATGGAAGAGTTACAGACAAGCAGAAAGGAATGAAAGCACCTTTAGCAGGTCTGGCAGTTGCAGAAGAAGACAGAATTGGAATTGGAACAGCAATAATACGTACATATGAACATATGAACTAGGAGCAGGAGTAGGCTATTCAGCCCCTCGAGCCTGCTCCGTCATTCTGTAAGATCATGGGTGATCTGTTTATGGACACAGCTCCACTTTCCTGCCTACCTCCGATACCCTTTGACCCCCTTGTCAAGGATCTGTCTACCTCTGCCTTAAAAACATTCAATCACCCTGCCTCCACTGCTCTCTGTGGAAGAGAGTTCCACAGACACAACCCTCTGAGAGAAAAACTTTCTCCTCATCTCTGTCTTAAATGAGAGATCCCTTATTTTTAAACTGTGCCCTTAGTTTTAGTCTCTCCCACAAGGGGAAAAATCCTTTCAACATTCACCCTGTCAAGTCCCCTCATGATCTTATATGTTTCAATAAGATCACCTCCTATCCTGCTAAACTCCAATGAATACAGACCCAACCTTTCCTCATAAGGATCGTTCCCTCCGCGACACCCTGGTCCACTCCTCCATTACCCCCACCACCTCGTCCCCGTCCCCGGGCACCTTCCCCTGCAATCGCAGGAGGTGTAATACCTGCCCATTTACCTCCTCTCTCCTCACTATCCCAGGCCCCAAACACTCCTTTCAGGTGAAGCAGCGATTTACTTGTACTACTTTTAATGTAGTTTACTGTATTCGCTGCTCACAGTGTGGTCTCCTCTACATTGGGGAGACCAAGCGCAGACTGGGTGACCGCTTTGCGGAACATCTCCGCTCAGTCCGCAAGCAGGACCCTGAGCTTCCGGTTGCTTGCCATTTCAACACTCCCCCCTGCTCTCATGCTCACATCTCTGTCCTGGGATTGCTGCACTGTTCCAGTGAACATCAACGCAAGCTCGAGGAACAGCATCTCATCTACCGATTAGGCACACTACAGCCTGCCGGACTGAACATTGAGTTCAATAATTTCAGAGCATGACAGCCCCCCATTTTACTTTCATTTTTAGTTATTTTTTCTTCCTTTTTTTTACATTCCATTTTGCATTTTTTACAATCTTTTTTTGCATTTATTTCATTTCATCTTAGTTTGTTCAGTTTGCTTACCCACTGTTTTTTTCAGGTTATTTTTCTTCAGGTTTGCACTTGCTGCTGTTCAATATTCAGTGTATTCACACCTAAGCTGTACTAATGCTTTGTCTTTCAACACACCATTAACATATTGTTTGCCTTTGCTCCGTGACCTTTTGGTCAGCTATGTGGCCTGGTCCAATCTGCACCTTCTCCTTTGTTATCTCTTGCCCCACCCCCACCTCACTTGTTTATAATCTGTGACTTTTCTAATATTTGTCAGTTCCGAAGAAGGGTCACTGACCCGAAACGTTAACTCTGCTTCTCTTTCCACAGATGCTGCCAGACCTGCTGAGTGATTCCAGCATTTCTTGTTTTTGTTTCAGATTTCCAGCATCCGCAGTATTTTGCTTTTATCTCTACTTTTATATTCCATTTCCCTTGCAATAAACGACATCGTTTTGCCTTCTTAATCATTTGCTGTCCCTGCATGCTAATGTTTTGTGTTTCATGTACTAGGACACCCAGATTCCTCTGCATCTCAGAGTTCTACAATCTCACTTCATTTAAATAATATGTTGCTTTTCTATTTTTCCAGCCAAAGTGGACAAGTTCACATGTTCCCACATTATACTCCATGTGCCAAATCTTTGCCACTCACTTAATCTATCAATATCCCTTTGCAGACTCCTTATGTCCTCTTCACAACTTACTCTCCTACCGATCTATATGTCATCAGCAAATTTAGCAACCATAATTTCTGTCCCTTCAACCAAATCATTTATATAGATTGTAAATAGTTGAGGCCCTAGCACTGTTTCCTGTGGCACTCCACTAGTTGCAGCTTGCCAACCTGAAAATGACCCATTTATGCCTACTGTTTCCTGTTAGCTAACCAATCCCCAATACAATGGGCTCTTATTTTGTTTAGTAACCTTTGATGTGGCATCTTGTCAAATGCCTTCTGGAAATCCAAGTACACCACATCCACAGATTCCCCTTTATCCATGTTGATTGTTACTTCCTCAAAAAACTCCAATAAGTTCGTCAAACATGATTTCCCTTTCACAAAACCATGTTGAGTCTGTCTGATTGCATTGAGATTTTCTAAATGACTTGCTGCAACCTCCTTAATAATAGATTCCAGCATTTTCCCTATCACAGATGTTAAGCTAACTGATCTGTAATTTCCTGCTTTCTTTCTTCCTCTGTTCTTGAGTAGCAGAGTTGCATTTGCTATTTTCCAATTTGATGGGACCTTTCCAGAACCTAGGGCATTTTGGAAAATCAAAACCTTTGAATTTATTATCTCAGCAGCCTCTTCTTTTAAGACCCTAGGATGAAGTCCAGCAGGACCTGGGGACTTGTCAGCTTTTAGTTCTAATAATTTTCTCAGTACCCTTTCCCTAGTGATGGTAATTGTTTTAAGTTCCTCCCTCCCTTTGAACTCTTAATGCACAATTATTTCTGGCAATTATTTACAGTGAAGACAGATGCAAAATTCTGTTCAATTCCTTCGCTATTTCCTTATTTCCCATTATTAATTCCCAAGACACACTCTCTAGAGGGCCAACACTCACTTTACTTACTCTTTTCCTTTTTAAATATCTGTAGAAACTCATACTATCCATTTTTTATATTTCTAGCTAGCTTTCTCTCGTACTCTAATTTCTCTCTTATTATTCTTTAAATCATTCTTTGCTGTTTTTTATATTCTGTCCAATTTTCTGACCTGCCGCTACTCTTGGCTGAATTGTACGCTTATTCTTTCAATTTGATACTGTCTTTAACTTCCTTAGTGAGCTGCGGATGGTGCATCCTTCCCCTAGAGTCTTTCTTTGTCACTGGAATGTATCTTTGCTGAGTGTTATGAAATATCTCCTGAAATGTCTGCCACTGCATCTCTAATGATCTATCCCTTAACCTAATTTCCCAGTTTACTTTTGCTGGCTCCGTCCACAAATCCTTATTTAAGTTTAAAACACTAGTGTTACAACCGGGGTGGGAGGACTTTTTCTTTAGGTTTTCACAGGATGTGGGCATCGCTGGCCAGGTCAGCATTTATTGCCCATCGCTAATTGCCCTTGAGAAGGGGTGGTGAGCTGCCCTCTTGAACCGCTGCAGTCCATGTGGGGTAGATACACCGACAGTGCTGTTAGGAAGGGAGTTCCAGGATTTTGACCCAGCAACAGTGATGGAACAGCGATACAGTTCCAAGTCAGGATGGTGTGTGGCTTGGAGGGGAACTTGCAGGTGGTGGTGTTCCCATGCATCTGCTGCCCTTGTCCTTCTAGGTGGTAGAGGTTGGGGGGAAGTGAGTGAATGTTGAAGGTGATGGATCGGGTGCCAATCAAGCAGGCTGCTTTGTCCTGGATGGTGTCGAGCTTCTTGAATGTTTTGGAGGTGCACCCATCCAGGCAAGTGGAGAATATTCCATCACATTCCTGACTTGTGCCTTGTAGATGGTGGACAGGCTTTGGGGAAACAGGAGGTGAGGTACTCGCTGCAGGATACCTAGCCTCTGACCTGCTCTTATAGCCACAGTATTTACTTGGCTATATCAGTTCAGTTTCTGTTCAATGTTAACCCCCAGGATGTTGATAGTGGGGGATGCAGCGATTGTAATGCCGTTGAATGTTAAGGGGAGATGGTTAGATTCTCTCGTGTTGGAGATGGTCATTGTATGACGCGAATGTTACTTGCCTCTTATCAGCCCAAGCCTGGATATTGTCCAGGTCTTGCTGCATTTCTACACGGACTGCTTCAGTATCTGAGGAGTTGCGAATGGTGCTGAACATTGTGCAATCATCAGCGAACATCCCCACTTCTAACCTTATGATTGAAGGAAGGTCATTGATGAAGCAGCTAAAGATGGTTGGGCCTAGGACACTACCCTGAGAACTCCTGAAGTGTTGTCCTGCAGCTGAGATGATTGACCTCCAACAACAACAAGCATCTTCCTTCGCACTAGGTACGACTCCAACCAGCGGAGGGTTTTCCCCCGATTCCCATTGACTCCAGTTTTGCTAGGGCTCCTTGATGCATACTCAGTCAAATGCTGCCTTGATGTCAAGGGCAGTCACTCTCACCTCACCTCTTGAGCTCAGCTCTTGTGTGCATGTTTGAACCAAGGGTGTAATGAGGTCAGGAGCTGAGTGGCCCTGGTGAAACACAAACTGAGCGTCACTAAGCAGGTTGTTGCTGAGCAAGTGCCGCTTGATGGCACTGTTGATGACCCCTTCCATCACTTTACCGATGATTGAGAGTAGACTGATGGGGCGGTAATTGGCCGGGTTGGACTTCTCTGCTTTTTGTGTACAGGACATACCTGGGCAATTTTCCACATTGCCGGGTAGATGCCAGTGTTGTAGCTGTACTGGAACAGCTAGGCTAAGGGTGCGTCAAGTTCTGGAGCACAGGTCTTCAGTCCTATTGCGGAATGTTGTCGGGGCCCATAGCCTCTGCAGTATCCAGTGCCTTCAGTCTTTTCTTGATATCATGTGGAGTGAATTGAATTGGCTGAAGACTGGCATCTGTGATGCTGGGAACTTCAGGAGGAGGCCGAGATAGATCATCAACTCGGCACTTCTGGCTGAAGATTGTTGCAAATGCTTCAGCCTTATCTTTCGCACTGATGTGCTGGGCTCCCCCATCATTGAGGATGAGAATATTTGTGGAGCCACCTCCTCCAGTTAGTTGTTTAATTGTCCACCACCATTTACGACTGGACGTGGCAGGACTGCACAGCTTAGATTTGATCTGTTGGTTATGGGATCGCTTAGCTCTATCGCATGCTGTTTCCACTGTTTGACACGCAAGTAGTCCTGGGTGTAGCTTCACCAGGTTGACACCTTATTTTGAGATATGCCTGGCGTCGACCCTGGCCTGCCCTCCCGCACTCTTCATTGAACCAGGGTTGGTCCCCCAGCTTGATGGTAACGGTAGAGTGGGGGATATGCCGGGCCATGAGGTTATAGATTATGGTTGAGTACAATTCTGCTGTTGCTTATGGCTCACAGCACCTCATGGATACCCAGTTTTGCATTGCTAGATCTGTTCGAAATCTATCCCATTTAGCATGGTGGTAGTGCCGCACAACACGATGGTGGATATCCTCAATGTGAAGACGGAACTTTGTCTTACAAGGACTGTGTGGTGGTCACTCCTACCAATACTGTCATGGACAGATGCATCTGCGGCAGTTAGATTGGTGACGACGAGGTCAAGTGTATTTTTCCCTCTTGTTTGTTCCCTCACCACCTGCCACTGACCCATTCCAGCAGCTATGTCCTTTAGGACTCGGCCAGCTCGGTCAGTAGTGGTGCTACTGAGCCACTCTTGGTGATGGACATTGAAGCCCCCACCGAGTGCACTGTCTTTCTCAAATTCCACTTCTCCACAGGTCACAACATATATTTAAATGTTTACCCAGTTATAGATATGGCCAATTATGTACTCTATTTTTATTTCAGAATAAAATATACCAACCAGGTTTCTTTAATAAACAACAAAAGTATTAATTTATTATAAAACAAGACATAGTCAGTAAAGATGCAAAGCTTTAGCACACAGTTTAATATCTGACAGTAAATATTGTGATGGAAATCCCACATGCCAAATGGGAAATATAAATTTTGTCATATGGAACATTGCCTGAGACTTTTACTGAAATTGTTCCTTAATACGTTTGAAAAAAACAGAAGAGCAGCTCAAGATGGCGACGCACGAATTTGCACATGAAAAGCCAAAGGCCGACTGGAGACCAATATGATTACCCAGTCTGGCCAGAACATTCGGGGTGCTCTCTGATTAAATTACCTGGAATGATTTTGCCAATGTTGATAGTCAAAAGCCATCGACACCCACTGACTTTGAAAGAGCCAAACGCCCCATACCAAGTATGTTTGAACAGCTTGAGGAAAGCCTTGAATCTCAAAGAACATTCCAGAAGACTTTGACTCAAACACAAAGAGGTGGTCACATGACATGACTGCCTGTGTAAATCAGGGTATGTGAATTGTGCTTAGAAAGACAGTAACTGAAATCCAAGAAAAGACCTGTCTCTCTGTCTCTCTCCAGCAAAGTCCCAGGAAGCCTCGTTGGCAGCTACTAAGCCTCAAGACTACAGATCCTTACAGTCAACAACAGGGGACACGGATAAAGCCCCTCTCCTGCCTTCTGGAACCAGAGAAACAAACCCGAATTGTGCACATGGCCCAGCGAGGACTTCAAGACTTTAACTTCAACTAAAGACACTAAGACTCAGTATTTGAATTCCATTTGTTCTGGACTTTACTTCAACCTTCCAACTCTATTTTTACTCTGTAATCTTTTTGTATGTGTGTGTGCCTCTCGTGTGAATGTGAGTGTGGATGCGTCGCAAATTTTAGTAATTTTAACTGGTTTAGAGTGATAAGGTTAATAAACTTACATCTTTTTTGTTTAAACTCAAGAAAACCTGTCTGATTGGTTCATTTGCAATTATAATTAGAGGAACAGGAGCAGGTTCTCACTGAGGTTGTAAGCTATATCACTGTGTTAAAAGAATAAACCCTGTTGTGGTCAAACCAGAGAAAGGGCGAAAGGGGAGCCGAAGCCCCTTCCTCACCTGGTTGTAACAGAAATTTGGGGGCTCTAGTCTGGCACTGTACCCACAGACAAACAAGAAATTGGAAGTGGAAAACCAAATTGATCCCTATCAAAGAAAAGACTTCAGTATAGGTTTTCTTGTGTTTTGTGTTACTAGAATACCAGCATGTCTGCATCTGAGGCCAGAACCTCCCCAAGCCAGGGTGAAGTAACTTGGGATAAGTTAAAGGCCCTATCTATGGAAGAGTTGAGGAATATGGCTGGGAAGTGTGGGATCACTTTCTGTGCCAAAGCTAAAGAATATGAAAGACGAGTGTCTAACCATTTTTCCCTCGAACCTGAAGAGTCAGAGGCAGGGTTGGAATTGATTCAGACAGGATAATGTTAGCTAAGATACAATTGGAACAAAGGAAATTTGAATTAGAATACACAAAGAGAGAGAATGTTCCAGAAGGAGCAGGAGGAAAGGGAGTTACGGCAGCTTGAATTAGCTAGGGAGTAACCCCAGCGAAGGCATGGCCAATCTGGAGGCTACACTCAACTCAGGTTAGTTTGCTGTGTTCTATAAAATTCTCCCAATTGATTCCAAAGTTCAATGAGGGAGACGTGGAAGCATTTTTTATAACTTTTGAAAAGCTTGCTAGACAGTTAAAATGGCCAGCCAAGAGCTGGTCACTGCTGCTACAAAGCAAGCTAACAGGAAAAGCCCATAAGGTTTATTCCTTGTTGCTAATTGAAAATTCATTAAATTATGAACTGACCAAAAATGCTCTCCTTGTGGCATATGACGTAGCACCGGAAGTCTACTGCTATAAATTCCAAACCCTCCTGAAACAAGCTGATCAACCTTACTTGGAGTTTGAGAGAAGTGGTTAAGGGCCCTTAAAGTGCAGCCCACAAGTGAAAACCTCAGAGAAGTGATTCTACTGGAGGAATTTTAAAACTCTCTCCCTCTTTCTATAAAGACCCATGTGGAGGAACAAAAAGTGCACAGAGTGCAGCAAGCCACAGTTCTGGCTGAATGAGTTTGCTCTCATACACAAGTCAGTTCCCCAGGGGAAAACCTTTCCTAGTCACCCCCACAACCCCAAAATGAAAACTGGTGGGAGGGTGATAGGAGCCCAAACAAACCTTGGAGAGAAAGGAAAACAGGACACACAGGGGGCCCTGCTCAAGACAAAAAAGATAGTGCTGAAATCAGGAGTGAGACCTGGAGACCTGTGTGTTTCCATTTTAACAAGGCAGGTCACCTCAGAGCTCACTGCTGAAAACTATGGGGAAACCGTAGGGTTAATCAGGGCACACCTGCTGTTACGACTGTGGTGGGAGCAACGCACTGTCAATTCAGTCCTGTCACTCCACAGGTCGCAGCATGTTATTAAGCTTTCACACCGAATCAGAAAACAGCCAAATTAAACCCTCCAGTAACCCCATGAATAAAACAGACCAAACCAGGTATCTGCAGACAACAACAAATTAACGATTTATGAAAACTAAATCTTGAACACTATTAAGATAAACCTATGTCTAAAGACCTTATAACTTCTTCTTTTAATCTAACTTCCCCATTCACACAAATATTCCCAAAAATAGCAGTAGTTAACCAGTTTTTAAAAGTAGTGTTTTTTTAAAATTAGCTGCTTCTTAAGAATAAATAAAATAAGTAAGTCTTTGTGGATTACGTTCCTTGTGGATGGGGTATTCTAATATGGCAATAGTCAAAGGCCACTCAAAGTCTTCATGTGAATTTGATGCAGTAGTCGATTCTTAATAGGCATTCAACTCTTTTAGCTGCAGTAGGCATCAACAGTTCCTTCAGCAATACAGATGGTTTCTTGAAAAAGAAGGCTTTTCTTCTTTCTTTACGGAATTAACTTGGCCTGTAGCTCTCTGGAGCATTTCTGCTGAGAGAAAATAAACAGCTCTTTTCTCTTCAGTAAGCCGCACTGGAAAGTATGGTTTCAGCCAGTTTTTGCCAGTTTTTACACACAGCCAAGTGGAAACATTACACCATGTGATCTCTGTCTCCTGTTGTTGGCCAGGGTAACAAAATGCAGCTGTGGCACACTGTGCCTCAGAAATACAGAACCTTCTCTCCCTGAGAGGTGCAGAATTTTTGAACAGCGTCTTTATTTATTTATTTATTTAGAGATACAGCACTGAAACAGGCCCTTCGACCTACCGAGTCTGTGCTGACCATCAACCACCCATTTATACTAATCCTACATTAATCCCATATTCCTACCCCATCCCCACCTTTCCTCAATTCCCCTACCACCTACCTATACTAGGGGCAATTTATAATGGCTAATTTACCTATCAACCTGTGGGGGGGAAACCGGAGCACCCGGCGAAAATCCATGCGGTCACAGGGAGAACTTGCAAACTCCGCACAGGCAGTACCCAGAACTGAACCCGGGTCGCTGGAGCTGTGAGGCTGCCACTGCGCCACTGTGCCGCCCCAAAGGCACACTGTTTTTAATCCAAGGAGAAAAATAATTAAAAGTCTGTGATACCGCCCATGGGATACAAGGGAATGTGACAGGTTGGATCCAAAATTGGCTCAGTGACAGGAAACAAAGGGTAGTAGTCGACGGATGTTTTTGCAAATGGAAAGCGGTTTCCAGTGGCGTTCCACAGGTCTCAGTGTTGGGTCCCTTGCTGTTTGTGGTATATATTAATGATTTGGACTTAAATGTGGGAGGCATGATTGGGAAATTTGCTCGTGACACATAAATTGGCCATGTAATTGATAGTGAAGAGGATAGCCATAGACTCCATGATATCAATTGTTTGGTTGAGTGAGCGGAAAAGAGGCAAATGGAATTCAATCCAGAAAAGTGTGAGGTAATGCATTTAGGGAGGGCAAACAAAGCAAGGAATACACAATAAACAGGAGGATATTGAGAGTGGTAGAAGTGCATGGAGTGCATGTCCACAGCTTCCTGAAGGTGGCAGGACAGGTAGACAGAGTGGTGAAGAAGGCATATGGAGTGCTTTCCTTTATTTGCTGAGGTATAGAATACAAAATCAGGGATGTAATGCTGGAACTGTATAAAACGCTGGTTAGGCCACAGCTGGAGTATTGCGTACAGTTCTGGTCACCGCATTACAGGAAGGACATAATTGCTCTGGAGAGAGTATACAGGAGATTTACAAGATTGTTGCCAGGGCTTGAAAGTTGCAACTATAAGGAAAGATTGGATAGGCTAGGGTTGTTTTCCTTAGAACAGAGGAGCCTGAGGGGTGATTTAATTGAGGTATACAAAGTTATGAGGGGCCTAGATAGAGTGGACAAGAAGGGCCTGTTTCCCCTAGTGGAGAGGGGCACAGATTTAAGGTGATTGGTAGAAGGATTAGAGGGGACTTGAGGAAAAAAATGTTCATCCGGAAGGTGGTAGGTGTCTGGAATTCACTGCCAGCAACAGTGGTGGAGGCAGAAACCCTCAATTCTTAGAAAAGGTACCTGGACATGCACCTGAAGTGCTGTAACCTGCAAGGCCATGGACCAAGTGCTGGAAGCTGGGATTAGATTGGGTGGCTAGTTTTTCTCAGCCGGCATGGACACAATGGGCTGAATGGCCTCCTTCTGTGCCGTACTCTTTCTATGGTTCTGTGTTAGTGAACAGTATTGGAGGGCGGTATAAGCCCATACCTTAATATCAGGTGCACCTGGAATGTGACCTCGTTTCAGGACTGGCAACGGTGGGGATTGTCCCCAGCTTACCTGTGGACGGGGTCGAACTGCTCCTAGGTAACGATCTGAAGGAGGCGAAGGTGGTAGCTTCCCCAGTAGTTCTAGAAAGACCGAAAGAGGTCAGGGAGACGGAACAATTGCAGGAGAAGGTCCACAGCATTTTCCCTAACTGTATGGTAACTTGGTCCATGACCAAACCAGCTCCTTCAGAAGACTGAACTGGTGATGCAGACAGCTGACCCCACTGTCTGGTTGTCTGAAACCTTCTTTGGGGAATTAGACGACCCAAAGGATGGATTAGACAGGTCTTCCCTAGTCGAGGCTCAACAAGCCGACGCATATTAAAGAAGTTAGCACAGACTGCCCAAACCAAAAGTGAAGCAGAAGGGTCCCGGAGTGGTGCTATGTAGAAAATGAGGTTCTGATGAGGAAATGGAGACCTCCTCACAGACTTGCAGATGAGGAGTGGACAGTGGTTTACCAAATAGCGGTGCCCCCGAGGTACCGTAAAGAAATACTAAGACTGACCTACGAACATGACATGGCAGGACATATCGGGATATGGAAAACCCAAGCCCGCAGCACTTTGACTGGCCAAAACTCCACAAGCATGTGGTGGAGTTCTGCAAAACTAGCCACACATGCTAGGTTGTGGGGAAGCCCCAACCTGCAAAAAAACCTGCCCCCCCCAACCCCCATACTGGCTTTCGACGAACCATTCAGCCAAATGCTGGTGGACTGTTTGGGACCCCTACCGAAAACAAGTGGCGGCTACCAGTACCTCCTTACAATCGTGGATGTTGCTACCCGATTCCCAGAGGCCATGCCCCTACAAACTATCTCTGCAAAGGTGGTGGTGGACGGGCTAATCCAATTCTTCACTTGATATAAAAACAAGAAATGCTGGAAATACTCAGCAGGTCTGGCAGTATCTGTGGAGAGAGAAGCAGAGTTAACGTCTCCGGACAGTGACCCTTCACTGACCTGAAACGTTAACTCTGCTTCTCTCTCCACAGATGCTGCCAGACCTGCTGAGTATTTCCAGCATTTCTTGTTTTTATTTCAGATTTCCAACATCCACAGTATTTTGCTTTTACTTCACTTGATATGGCCTGGCGGTCAAAATCCAGACAGATCAGGCACTAATTTCATGTCTGGGATCTTTCAAAAAGTCATGGACAACATGTGCATAACCCAGCTGAAGTCCTCCGCCTACCACCCCCAGTCCCAAGGGGCTTTAGAACGGTACCACCAGACCCTAAAGACAATGATCATGGCATACTGCTATGAGTATCCACATGACTGGGACAAAGGGCTGCGATTCCTCCTGTTTGCCACCAGGGCCTTGCCCAATGAGTCCACCGGCTTTAGTCCCTTTGAATTAGTTAATGGTGAGAGGTCCCCTTAAACTAATCAAAGAGAAGTTTTTGGGGCATGGGACTGAGTCTCCTATGTTGGTCTACATTTCCATGTTCCGGGAAAAGCTCACGAGAGCCTGCACAGTGGCTCAGGAGCACTTAAAGACCTCCCGGGCAACTATGAAAAAGCAAGCAGACGAACATGCCAAAACCAGAATATTTCAGCCTGGAGACCATGTATTAGTATTGTTCCCGATTCGGGGAGAACCCCTGAAAGCCCGGCCCACACCGAATGGCAAAAAGAATTAGCCAGGTTAATTATTTGATTGACACTCCAGACTGAGGGAAAAAAACAAAGGCTGTGCCACATTAATATGTTAAAGCAATATCACAGCCGGGAAGGAGACAGACAGGCACAGGTCTGTCAGACAGTCCGGGAGGAAGGGGCGAACAGGACAATGGGGACAAGCTAGAGGAAGGCCTCGGGGACCCCCAAATTGAACTCCCTCCAGCCTGTTTAACCAACAACAAAGTGTTAAATAACTTAGACACCACGCTTTCCTGTTTAGAGGTGGAACAAAGAGAAGTCCTCGCAAGGCTGCTCACTGCCTCTAAAGAAGTCTTCCAGGGCACACCAGGGTGTACGACCTTAACCCGACATGGATCTGAATTTTATTGGGGCACTGTGCTCTGCGGCAGTGCCCTTTGAACTCGGTGGCGCACCCGCATTCGCGGGCCGCCGTCAAGCCCCCACGATATTAATCGCATGGGCTCATTTCCATAGAGGCCGCGCGCCGTCTCCCCCATATTACATGGGGAGAGGCAGGACATTCGGTGCAGCGAGAGACCTTTTGACAGCTGTGCAGCAGGTGCTGGGGCCCTATTTTAAGCACCTGCTTCCTGACGGCTGTCAAAGAATACTTACCTGACTGCTGAAGAGTGGGGTTGCTGTCAATCTGGCAGCAAAGCAGAAGGTACTGCAGAAACCCAGCAGGTCAGGCAGCATCTGTGGGGAGAGAAGCAGAGTTAACTTGTCCAAGTTCACAGACCTGAAAGTTAACTCTGCTTCTCTCTCCACAAATACTGCTGAGTGACCCCAGCACTTTCCGCTTTGCCATCACATACTTACCCTGCTGTGTCCCAGTGTCCTGTGAAGTTGTGATCCTCTTCTCCCACTCAAGTGTAACATTCCTTCTTGTAGGCGTGCTGCACCTGGATGAATAATCGTACATTTACACATTCCAGGAAGTGAGACTTAAATAGACCATAAAAGCTATTACAGAGATTTACAGAGAACACACTGAAACAAATGGGAATGCACAGGTGTCACAGCAATGTAAATACATCTTTCACTAAATGCTCCTCACCAAAATGTGTGTCCATTTCTCTGTGTGAATGATGTGTGACAGCATGTAGCGCCAGTGTCACATCCCTTTGCACCGTTAGTCCTTCAGGAGAGCCAACGTTTGCAATAACATCATTGTCATGTCACCATTACTCATGAGCATCTCCACAGATGCAGTGACATGGACATTGGCTCAGTCAGCTGCTGCCTTTAATGGTTTACACAGGGATGCTGCAGATGTGGACTGGTACACAGCAGGTGAGCGAAGGTGATGTGTGGCTTGCAGATCTCATGTCGATTCCTATGGTGCAGAGTGCCTTTCTCTAATAAGCTACTTCAGTACATCCCTACCTCACTGCTAGCCCTGTGTGCAGAGCCTGGTGCCATCTGCCCTCCCATGCCATCGTTCATGTTGTAGGTCCTCAGCGTCCTCATAGACCGAGGAGGAATCCTGTTGACGTCTCTCCTCATCATGCCAGGCCTGGCCCCTATTGGGTGCATGGTTGTGCAGAGCAGCACAGAAAGGAGCTGGCCTTTTCGGCCCCTAGTACAGGGCATCACCCTATCCATCCAGGCATTGGAGACGCTCTTTCAGCATGCCGATCTCCTGCTCACCGGTGGCTCATTTAGCTCAGTTGCTGACGTAGTATCTCTCCTCTGCAGCAGTGGTAGAGTCTCTCACTGGTGTCGGGAGCCATGTCTGCAGAGGATAGCCCTTATCTCCAAGAAGCCACCCCTCCATCTGAGCCAGTTCAGTGAACAGCGGTGGCAGCCGGGACTGGCGCAAAACCCAGGTGTTATGGCAGCTGCCTGAGATGCAGTGACACATTCGCTGCAAGCATCTGCGATGTTCACATACCAGCTTCACCTTACAACCTATGGTTCTCCGGCAATGGTGCCAGAAACAATGGCCCTCTGGACCAGGCTGTAAGAGTCTGTCCTGAAGCAGACATACTCACTGGCCCTCCGGTGCAGGGCATTGGTGACCTCCCTGATGCAGTGGTGCACTGCTGACTGTGTGACCACACAAAGGTCTCTGGTGGGCCCCTAAAAGGCTGCAGAGGCATCAGGTTTGAGAACCGCTGCCACTATGACGTACAAAGGCATGGGATGTCCACTGGATCCTGTGGGTCATCCTTGAGCAGGGCACAGAGATGTGTCATCACCCTCTCTATATGCGCAATCTCCTCTGACACTGGTGACATCCGATTGCATGTCATGTGGGGCCTGTAGATGCACGGCAAATGTAATGGCGACCTCCCCTTGGGGGCTGCTGCTCACGATGGGGGCTTCTATGTGGATCGCACCTGCCTGTTGATATTGCCTCTGGTGCGTACGGATCCTCACGTGCAGAGGATCACACAATGTAGGATGAGTCATACCTATTTCAGGGGCGGCACAGTGGCGCAGTGGTTAGCACTGCAGCCTCACAGCTCCAGTGACCCGGGTTCAGTTCTGGGTACTGCCTGTGCGGAGTTTGCAAGTTTTCCCTGTGTCTGCGTGGGTTTCCGCCGGGTGCTCCGGTTTCCTCCCACAGCCAAAGACTTGCAGGTTGATAGGTAAATTGGCCATTGTAAATTGCCCCTAGTGTAGGTAGGTGGTAGGAGAATGGTGGGGATGTGGTAGAGAATATGGGGTTAATGTAGGATTAGTATAAATGGGTGGTTGTTAGTCGGCACAGACTTGGTGGGCTGAAGGGCCTGTTTCAGTGCTGTATCTCTAAACTAAATAAATAAATATTTCAATGTGATAGATAAAGTTGAACCCTGCATGTATTCGAAGGTTCCTACCAGGGCAGGGATTGGTGTTGACGGGTACATCAGCTGCTTTCCTGGATCAACTATGTGGCGTGCCATGGCATTGCCCATATTGGCCAACACTCAGAGTGGCACAGCATGACCACAACAAGATCCTACTAGCTGAATTGATTGCCCCCACCATCCATATAACCTTTCTGGCACCCTCCCCACACACAGGGAGCCTAGTGTGCCATTGCCCCCTCACAAAAACAGAGCATACACTGTTAATGGAGGGATGGTAAACAGTACCTCCCTTCATGCCAGTACAGCTTTCCTTCCAGTAATCCCAGACACTCTCTCTTTAAGAATGCAGAGTGAGACCCCTGTGTATCCCCGCCCCCTTCTCCCTTTAGGAATACAGTTAGACCCCTGAATATCCCCCTCTCTCCTCCCTTCCAGAATGCAGAGTTAGACCCCTGAATTATCCCCCTCCCTCCTCCCGCATTGCAGAGTTAGACCCCTGAATATCCCCCATGTCTCCTCCCTTTAGGAATGCAGAGTTAGACCCCTGAATATCCCCCTTCCCTTCCACAATGCAGAGTTAGACCCCTGAATATTCCCCCTCCCTCCTCTCTTTAGGAATGCAGAGTTAGACCCCTGAGTCTCCCCCCCCCCTTTAAGAATGCAGAGTTAAACCCCTGAATATCCCCCCTCCTTCCTCCCTTTAGGAATGCAGAGTAAAACCCCTGCATATCCACACCCCCATCCTCCCTTCCAGAATGCAGAGCTAGACCCTTGAATAACAGAACTTACCTTCGCTGGCGACAACTTCTGCCTCAGAGGACCCACCGGCTTTTCAAATCATGAACGGGACGGCACGTGACGGCCGCCCGTTCTGCGAAAAATCTGAAAGTGTTAGTGGAGATGCGGCAGGCTGCATAATCAGCAAAGGTACATACTCTTTACCATATGCTAATTGTGGTGCCGCTGCCATGCGGCGGGGGGCCGCACCGAGGTCCTACCACCGCCAGTAATATGCGGCGGTCCCTTCTCGACATCGTGGGTCGTGGCGGGCCTCTCCCCGGAGCATTTTACTGGCCCCACACCACGACCCGTGGCCGAGAATGGCATTTTAATTTGAGTTTTGGTTTATTTTTCTGTTTTAATATAGTTATTTTTGTAAATATGTATATAAAGGGGGCCTGAGGAATAAAGGCCCCCTCAATATGAAAACTATAAAAGGGGCCTGGGGTATAAAGGCCACCTTAAAAAGAAAAAAAAAAAACGGGGTTAGATACAGAGTAAAGCTCCCTCTACAAAAAACAACCACGACCCGTGGTGTCAAGGAGCTGGTAAAATTCAGCCCAAGATGTGGAGGTGGGAGAGATCCCTCCCATTAAACAGAACCCTTATCGCATGAGTCCTTCATAATGCCACCTACGCAACAAAAATAGATTTACGAAAGGGATATTGGCAGGTTCCCTTAACATCCTAAGCCAAGGGGATATCAGCAATTGTCACCCCAGGTGGCCTATTCCAGTGCCAAATGATGCCCTTTGGGTTAAAGAATGCCCCAGCCACCTTCCAAGGGCTGATGAACCAGGTGGTGGCTGGCCTACCCAACTGTATGGTATATCTAGATGATTTGCTGGTATACAGTGAGACCTGGGGGTACCACTTAGCCCAATTAGACAATCGCTTCCAACTGTTACAGGCAGCCCAGCTGGTAGTAAACCTCGCTAAAAGCAAGTTTGCTAAGCCCCAAGTGACCTACCTTGGGCATGTTGTAGGTCAGGGGCGAGTGCAAGCACTGGGAGATTTTCCTGTCCCCACCTCGAAATGGGAAATCATGCATTTTCTGGGGATGTGCGGGTTTTACAGAAAGTTTGTTCCAAATTTCAGCACTATAGCTGCCCCACTAACTGACATACTGCAGAAAAGGGCCAAGGTGATGTGGTCAGAAAAGTGCCATACTGCTTTCAAGAGGCTGAACGCCATATTGACCAATGAACTGATCCTGGCAGCTCCCAACTTTAATAAACCCTTTAAAGTGGCAGGTGATGCCAGTGACCTAGAGGTAGGTGCTATCCTGCTCCAAGATGATGAGACAGGTATTGAGAGACCTGTAGGGTCTGAACCAAAAAGTTAAGTCGGCACCAGAAAAAGTACTGTGGAAAAGGAGATGCTGGGGATGTTGCTAGCTCTCAGCACTTAGACATCTATGTACAAAATGGATATAGGGAGATGGTGGTTTACACTAACCATAACCTCCTAACTTTTCTGGAGAAGTTCAAGACCCAAAATGCAAGGCTGTTTCGATGGAGCCTGTTCCTACAACCCTACCATTTAAAAATTACCCACGTCGCAGGGAAAAGCAATAAAATTGTTGGCCCTTGTCCAGGGTCTCACCCAACTCATAACCCTTACAGACAAACTTCGATGGATTTGTGCTGAAGAAGTTGTTGCAGATGAGACTTGTAAGGCTAAAGCGAGACTAGTTGCCATGGGTTTTGAAGAGCAACTGGGTGATATTGATATGAGAGTGGACTTTCTCACAGCTGGACAAGTAATCTTGAATATCTTTTTAACTTTTTTGGCTGCATATTCATGGGGGTGTAGATCAATTAACATAAAAGCTGCGTTTTTGCAGGATGATACTTTTCAGAGAAGTGTTTATGAAACCGCCCAAAGAGGCAGCAGATGCAGAAAGAAAACTTTGGAAACTAAACAAATGTCCTATGCTTCCAGGGTGTGGTATTTCTCAGTGAGATTTGTTTTGCTGAAAATAGTTGTGTTCAACCAAAAGCAGATCCCGCAATGTTTTATTGGTTTAAATCATGCACGTTGAAGATTTCTTATGGGGTGGTACTATGGAATTTGAGAAATGTGTTATTAATAAGATTAGAGTAGAATTTAAGATTGGGGGTCAGGCTTCTGGGGCTTTTAAATATATTGGTTTAGAAAGTCAGCAGAGTAGGTCTTGAATAACTTTAAATCAACATTCCCATTTAGAGAGTGTTACTCCTGTCTCGGTTAATCATGCTTGGTCATCACAAGAAGATGATGTTGTATCTAAAGCAGAGACATAACAATGGTTAAACTTGATTGCTCAGTTGAACTGATAGTGTACTCAGACTAGACCAGATGCTAGTGTTGATGTGTTGGAGTTAAGTACTACAATGAAACATCTAAAAGTAGAGAATGTTTTAAGAGCAAAAAACATTTACAAAAATTAAATCTGGAGAAATGCATAATTAAGGTCCCATCCTTAGGTGACCCAGAGAACATGAAGTTAGTCATTTTTAGCAATGTTTCACATGCTAATCTTCCTGACGGGTATTCAAGTGCAGCTGGTTTCATAATATTTCTGATGGGTGAAGATGGGAAATGTCCTTTAGTTTGGGAAGCTAATAAAATAAAAAGGGTTGTTAAAAGTACTTTACCTGCGGAAAGACTGGTTCTTGTGGAGGCAGTCGATATGGGGTTCTATTTGTCAAATATTTTAGGTGAGATTCTGTACAAGGGGCATACTGAAGATAGGATACCCATTGAATGTTATGTGGATAATCATTCCTTGTGGGATAATGTACACTATGCAATTTGTCCTACAAGAACGAAGGGGGTGTGTTAGTGGTGGCCTAGGGAGACGATTTGAGGATGTGCATGTAAGGGTGGAATAGTGTGAATGTTGTGTGACAGATTGCAGAGATACAGGAAGTAAAGGAATTAATAATGTGGATGGTAGTGTTACGGCCAGGTGGTAAGGGGTGTGGGTGGTTTTCATTGTTCACCTCCGAATTGACCGCCATCGTGTTTTGTTTAAAAATGTTGAGTTAGCCCCTGAGTGTTTTTAGGGCCAAATAAATAGACAAATGATAGTTTTGTCGTAGGTTAATAAAACTATTTCTTTTTACACAATTCCCAAAATGCTCGCAACCTCACCTATCAATGCATTCATTCACACACACACATACAGACACACAGATACGTAGACAAACACAAGAATAGATAGAGAGAAAGGGGTCGGATGTAGTTCAAAGTGAGGTAAGTGTCTGTGGTTTATGGTAAATCTGTTGAAACTTCTCAGGAGGACAGTCTCTTTTAAAGTTGCAGGCCTGGTTGTTTGTAGTCTTGAACTTGTTGAAGTGTTGTAGGTTTCTGATGGTTAGGACTTCAGTCTGGAGGTGATGGTCACTTTCAGTTCTCTGCTGAAGTGTAGAATTTGTAGCAGGGTTTCTTCTTCTTGCCTGGCTTGTTCCTTCCCCTGGCTGGACTGCTGTCTGTGATGTTGTTGTGATCTCTCCTCTCTCTCCAAAGGGCTACCTTTTAAGGTCAAAATCCATCATATGAGCATTTCTGTTAGATGACACATGGCCTTCTCCCATGCTGTGACTACATAATGGGCCAGGATGTGGAATCCATAGCTATCTATTGATGTCTGGATAGTACCATTCTGTTAGAATGTGGCTACAGTTTCTTTCTTTAATAAGAAGCCTATTCAATTCAAGAATGTCTCTTGGTGGTTTCAGGGTATAGTTGACACCTTTTAGGACTGGAATGTATCCTTTTGTCCTTTCGAGATAGTGAGGCAGTTTTTGAATTACACAGGCCAAGTCATCTGACCTTCTGTGGCCATGTTTGCAGCACATTGTCCACTTTTTAAAGGGAAAGTCAATCTCTAAGAGTGCACATTGAATAAAGTTTGAATCTTAAAAGTTAGGAATATAATATCTCTTTACTGGGCATAAGTGCAGAATGTGGCAGTAACGGTAGGAAGAGATGGATTGCAATGTAGTAGAAGTAATTAGAGGTGGGTGAAAGGAAGCTGGGGTTTAAAGGTCTGAGAGTATGTAGATGCCTCAATCAGGAAGAAATTCTGTGCCTGTCCCACACTCCTGCCCCACCTCAGGCACCCTCATTACACAAGCAGCCTGAGTAGTGCTGGCATCTGACCTCATTTAATCTAATTAGGAAGGGGAATCAAGATGACATGTTACTTGTGTCCACTTAAACAGGCACAATGCAGCATGTGCTCAGCCCATTTTGCATAGATGTTTAGGTGCGAAACAATCGCTCTGCTAAGGGTCGGAAAGCTTTTTTTTTGTCACATTGGAGTGGATTTTCATATAAAACTGGTGTTGCCGATGGGACGACAGTTATAAAAATCATCCGATTTTCATTTCCATTGATTTCATCATTTCTATCATGGGTAACTGATCTGCATTGCTAGTTTTATGCCTGAGTAGCAAAGTTGAAAATCTATCCCTTTATTGTTGCTAATTAATGCAGGTAATTATTATTACTGTTGTTGAAATGGGTTCAGAAACTGAACAAAAATGAAAGTAAGTAAACTTATCTTTGTATACCTTATCTGATGCTTTTTACAGTCATTTTGAAACATATTTCAGGCACAAAATATACTTCCAAACATAAAACTGGAAAATCAGATCATGATCCTTGTCATGAACGAAAAGGTAAGTAAAAAGACTGTATATTTGATGTTTTAAACAATATGTTATTGAGAGGCAATCTTTCTATTTCTAATCAATGTAATTGTATTCAAGGAGGCATTGCTCTGTATCCATATATGTGAAACTGGATGGAGATTAGAGAACATTATTATCTCGCCTATCAAAGAATGACTGCTTAAAACAGCTTCAAGTTGTCATGCATAGTGTATAGAGACAGATAAAAGTGAGAAGGAAAAGAGAGCAAGATGTGAAGAAACCCTATGATTCTTTCCTGCATCCTTGTTAGTTTGTATGCCCCCTGCCCACAATGGTAAGCATCTACTCCTCAAGTTTGGACAGGATTTGGCTTTACCCTGCTCTGGTCCTCACCTGCTCCTGCATATTATGTGTCAACTTGTCCTGCAAGAAAGAAGGGAGTGTGTTATTAGTAACCTAGCGAGACATTTTAAGGCTGTGCATTTGAGGGTAGGGTAGTGTGAATGTTGTGTGACAGATTGCAGAGATATGGGAGGTGAGGGATGTAATAAAGTATCGAATGTGACAGTAACAGCAGGTGGAGATGGATTGAAATGTGGTAGCAGTAATTAGAGGTGAGCAAATGGTAGTGAGGAGGGAAGGCTTGTAAGTGCTTTGCTGCCTCAATCAAGAATCAATCCTACCACCTCCCCACGCACCCCCAACTTCAGCGCTCCCTGATCAGGTGAGCAGCCAATTAGAAGACTGAGTAGTGGTGTATGGTGGCCTCTTTTAATCTACTTAGGAAGTGGGACCAATATAGCATGGCCATAGTATCCAATTAAACAGGCACATGCAGCGTGCGCTCAGACCATTTCACACACATATTTAGGTGCGAACCCTCTGCCGAGGGTTGGAATTTTTTTTTGTGACATTGGTGTAGATTTTCACATAAAACCAGTGATGCAGATGGCACAACTGTTCTTTAAAAAAAACCTGATTTTTATTACCATTGATATCATCATTTGTATAACAGGCAACCAATCTGCATTGCTAGTTTCATGCCTGAGTGGCAAGTTGAAAATCTATCCCATTATTCTTGATAATCGATGCAAGTAATTGTGATTATGGTTATGGAAGTGGATTAAGAAACTGGACAGAAATGCAAGCAGAAGTTACCCTTGTATATCTTACCTGATGCTAATTACACTACTTCCAAAACATATTTCAGACAAAGAAGGTACTCCCAAACATAAAAATGGAATATCAGACCCTGAACCTTGTCACGAACCAGAAGGTAAATAAAAATATGTGTACATGATAGTGCTTTAAATTATGCATCATTAACAGGCAATCTCTCTCTTTTCTAGTAATGTAATTATATTCAAGAAGGCACTGCTCTGTATCATTTATATGTGCAATTGGATGGATATTGGAGAGCATTTCTATCAATCCTGCAAGTGAATGGCTGCTTAAAGCAGCTTCACTTTTTCCTACAAAGTGTATAGGGAGAGATAGCAATGAGAAGGAGAAAATAGGGTAAGATGTGAAGAAACCCTGTGGGTTTTGGTCTGCAGCCTTGTGAGTTTCAATGCCTTTTTCTCACACTGGCAAGCATCTACTCCTCGAGTCGGGATAGGATGTGATCTTACCTGCTCTGGTTCTCACCTCCTCCCACATATTGAGTGTCAGTTTGTCCTGCAAGAAAAAAGGGAGTGTGTTAGTGATGCCTAGGGAGACAATTTGAATATGCGCATGTACGTGTAGGGTAGTGTGAATGTTGTGTAACAGATTGCAGAGATGAGGGAAGTAATCGTGTAGGTGGTAGGAAGTGCAGAATGTGACAGTAACAGCAGGTGGAGTAATGTTGAAATGTGGTAGCAGTAATTGGAAGTGAATGAAGAGAAATGGGAAGGGAAGGCTTGAGAGTGCATAACTGCCTCAATCAAGAAGCAATTCTGCACCCCTTCCGCCCACCAACTCAATGCATCTCATCAGGTGAGCAGCAAATGAGAAGCATGAGTAATGCTGGGAGCTGGCCTCTTCTAATGTAATTAGGAAGGGACATGTTCCCTGCTTCAGTTAAAAAGGCACATGCAGCATGGGCTCAGCCCATTTTACACATATATTCAGGAACAAAACAAACTCAATGCCAAGGGTTGAAAAACATTTTTTGTAACATTAGAGTAGATTTTCACATAAAACTGGTGGTGTGGATGGGATGACTGTTATAAAGAAGCATCTGATTTTCATTTCATCATTTGTATAACGGGCAACCAATTTGAATTGCTAGCTTTAGGCCTAAGTGACAAATTGAACATTATTCTTGCTCTTCGATGCAGGCAATTATAATTGCAGTTGTTGAAATGGATTGAGAAATGGAACAGAAATAAAAGCAGGAAAATGTATCTTTATTTAACCTTTCCTGAGGCTAATTAATATTCATACAAAGGCAAAATGTTGCAGATGCTGGAAATCTGAAAAACAGAAAATGCTGGCAATACTCAGCAGGTCAGGCAGCATCTGTGGAGAAAGAAACAGAGTTAATGTTTCAGGTCCGTGACCTTTCATCAGAACTGTCAAAAGTTAGAAATGTAATAGGTTTTAAGCAAATGAATGGTATGAGGGGGTAGGAAGAGCAAAAGAGAAGGTCTGTGATCAGGTGGAGGGCAGGTGAGATCAAATGACAAATGGTTTCATGGTACAGAGCCAAAGGGAGTGGTAATGGGATAAGTAAAGTAACAAAAAATGTGTCTGGGTGAGGTCTGAATTGCAGGATAGCAGCCGTCCAAACACAAAGTAAAGAGATTAAGAAATAAACAAGAGATGGAGAAGAAAAAAGAAGCAGCAAAAAAAATGAATAAAGAAAAAATAGGTCAGAGGTTATGATCTAAAATTATTGAACTCAATGTTGAGTCGGAGGGCTATAAAGTGCCCAGTCCACAAATTAGGTGCTGTTCCTCGAGCTTGTGTTGAGCTTTATTGGAACACTGTAACAGACCAAGGACAGAAAGATCAGAGTTGGGAACAAGGTGCAGAAGTGAAATGACAAGCAACAGGAAGCTTGGTTATCGCGCTTACAGACTGAACGGAAGTGTTCCACAATGCGGTCACCCAGGCTGCGTTTAGTCTCCCAAATAAAGAGGAGACGACATTGTGAGCAATGAATACCGTATACTAAATTGAAAGAAGTACAGTAAATTGCTGTTTCACTTGGAAGGATTATTTGGGGCCCTGGATTGTAAGAAGGGAGGAAGTAAAAAGGCAGGTGTTGCATCTCCTGCCTTAGGAAAGGTGTGAGGTGACTGAGGAGTGGACCAGGTTGACGGAGGAGTGGACCAGGATCTCCCAGAACAATAATTGGGTTTCCCTTGCCCTTCGATTCTACCTCACCAGCCTCCGTTTTCAACCGGCTGACAGCGGCACGCTTTGAAGATGGCGGTCCGCCCCTGTGGAACACCTGTCGTGGAGCCACCATGATATTTAGTGAGGTGGCTGAGTCGCATCATGGTGATGCGCCACCACCTCCCCCCCCCCCACTGCCAACTTACATGGCGGGAGGCAGGACATCCGGCGCCATGATGGACGTCGGCTCAGCTGAGGACCAGCTGCTGGGGCCCTATTTAAAGCACCCCAGCACCTGGTTCTTAACAGCTGCCAGATACTTACCTCAGTATACAAGACTGTAGATACTGGCAATCTGGCAGAAAAGCAGAAAATGTGGTGGTCACAAACCTGAAAGTTAACTCTGCCTCTTTCTCCACAGATGCTGCCAGACCTGCTGAGTTTCTCCAGCACTTTCTGCTTTTCTGCCACATACTTACTCTGCCTTGTCCCAGTATCCTGTGCAGTTGAGATCCTCTTCTTCCACTCAGGTGCAACATTTCTTCTTGTAGGCTTGCTGCACCTGGGTGAATAATCTTACTTTTGCACGTACTAGAACGTGAGACTGAATTGTATCATAAAAGGCAAATACACTATAAGAAATAAAAGCATCATTTAAGAATATCTACATTTTATGGGCTTTTAATTTCCTGAATGTGAAAAGCTGCAGACTAATATAAATTTGGAATCTGTATTCATTTCTTTACTAACTGTTATATGAAAATACATGTAACTGAATTAAAAGTACTTCTTAAATAACCAGGAAAATATGTTTATATTCTGGCTGCATTGCAAACCAGAAATATTGCATTAATAATTATGATCAATTGCTGCAGAAGCAAAGTGTACATGAACATGTAAATCTGTGTCGATCTGTCATAGATGAAAAACCAGGACAACAGCGCAGATTTCCGCACTAGTCCTGCATTAGATTTCAAACATGTGACAGAAAACCCACATGCCAAATGGAAAAGTATTAATTTCATCATATAAATCTTTGCCTGAGACCTTTTACTGGACATTATTACAAATAACTTTTAAAAAGCAGAACAGAACAGCTAAAGATGGCCACGCACAATTTGCACATGAGAAGCCAAAGGTCGGCTGGGAGACAGAGGCAATTACCCAGTCTAGCCAGAATAATAGGGGTGCACTTTGATGTAATCAACTAGAATGGTTTTGTCAACGTTGGTCATCAAAAGACATCGACACCCATTGACTTTGAAAGAGCCAAACCCCCACCGCAAGTATGTTTGCACACCTTGAGAGAAGAACTTTGAATTTCAAAAAAACCTTCCAGAAATGCCTGTTTCAAACAAAGAGGTGGTCACATGACATACCTGCCTGTGTAACCCTGAGTTTGTGAATTGTGGCTCAGAAGAAAGACAGTAACTGAACCCCAAGGAAGGAACGCCTCTCCTGTCTCCTTCATCTGCAACTGAACCTCAAATCTACAGACCCTGACATGCAAAAACCAAGTGGATGGATATAGCCTCTATTGGGCCTTCCGGAACCGGAGAAGCAAGCCTGAATTGTGAATATGGCCCAGTGAGGACTTCAAGACTTTAACTTCAACTAAGGGCACTGAAACTCAGTATTTAAATTCCATTTATTCTGGACTTTACTTCAACCTCCCAACTCTTTTTTCCCTCTGTCTATTTGTGCATGTGTGTGCCTCTCGTATAATTGTGAGCGTGGATGCATCGTGTATTTTAGTAATTTTAACCGGTTTAGAGTGATAAGGTTAATAAACTTACATCTTTCTTGTTTAAACTCAAGAAAACCTGTCTGATTGGTTAATTTACAAATGACAATTAAAGGAACAGTGAGCAAGTGCTCACTGAGGTGGTAAGCTAAATCACTGTGTTAAAAGAATAAACCCAGTTGCGGTCAAGCCAGAGAAGGGGTGAAAGGGGAGCCTGAGATCCCTTCCTCACCTGGTCATAACAATGTGCAAAAAAACAACCTTGCAGCCAGAAGTTAGAACAGTTACACTGTGGAATAACCTTTGCATTTAAAGGACCAGACCAAAAACCAAAGGTGGGAGAGGGGCACTCTAGGGGGGGCCCCACGGTTCAGCAATACCTCCTTGCTCACTCTCCTCCAGGCTGTGCGGGCAAGGCGGGAGGTCCTGTTCCTCAGCAATGGTAAGAAGACTCCCTCCTGCCTGACCAAGGCAGCCTGGCTGGAGGTGGCTGAGGAGGTAAGTAGCCATGGGGCCATCTGGTGTGAAAGGGTCCAATGAAGAGGATGAATAATCTGCTTCACAACTCAAAAGTAAATGGCACTTTGGATCATGGACCCACTGAACCTGTGTGTCCCCACACAGAGTGGCACATGTATGCCATTGCCATGCCAAAGACAGGGAGGTTGGTCAGGGATGAATGATGTGACACGAATGGATGAAAGTATGACAGAACTCACCTTTGTTTGCAGCTCAGAATATGGGACCTACATGAGTGACTCACTCAGTAGTCCACACCTAGCCTTCCCCACCTTTGGTACCAGTACCATACTTGTGACATGTTTCAGGTTGCCATCCTTAATCTCTGCCTCCTTGCTCCTCCGGGCAAAGAGAGGCCACAATGCTCATGAGGTAAGTCAGACTGTTGGAAGAGTGCCAGATATGTAGACACTAACACAGTCTGAGGACGAAGCCCCTGAACTGGCTGCAACACATGTGGACCATGCATTTGGTGATGTTGAGCTCAGGGTCCTGGGCGAACCTGCATCTATTTAATATACACAATGATCAGTGTGAAAATTGTGCTGTTTGACACAATGCTGTCACAATCGTTACATGCTCAATTTAAAGAGTGACAGTGTGCTCTTCTCATTGTACCTTCCAGGTCAACACTCTGAGTTTTTTTTCATTCATGGGATATGTGCAGTGCCAGCTAGGACAGCATTTATTGCCCATCCCTAATTGCCCTTGACAAGCTAGTGAGCCACCTTCTTGAACCGCTGCAGTCCATGTGAGGTAGGTACACCCACAGTGTTGTTAGGAAGGGACTACCAGGATTTTGACCCAGTGACAGTGAAGGAACAGTGATATAGTTCCAAGTCAGGATGGTGTGTGGCTTGGAGGGTAACCTGCAGCTGGTGGTGTTCCCAAGCAACTGCTGCCCTTGTCCTTCTAGGTGGTAGAGGTTGCGGGTTTGGAAGGTGCTGTCTCAGGAGCCTTGGTGCGTTGCTGCATTGCTTCTTGTAGATGCTGTCACACTGCTGCCACTGTGCGTCAGTGGTGGAGGGAATGAATGTTTGTAGATGGGGTGCCAGTCAGTGGGTTGCTTTGTCCCGGACAGCATCAAGCTTCTTGAGTGTTATTGGAGCCGCACCCATCCAGACAAATGGAGGGTATTCCATCACACTCCTGACTTGTGCCTTATAGATAGTGGACAGGCTTTGGGGAGTCAGGAGGTCAATTACCTGCTGTAGGATTCCTAGCCTCTGACCTGCTCTTGTAGCCATGGTGCTTATATGGCTACTCCAGTTCAGTTTCTGGTCAATTGTAACCCCTAATACGTTGATAGTGGGGGATTCAATGATTGTAATGCCATTGAATGTCAAGGGGAGATGGATATATTCTCTCCTGTTGGGGATAGTCATTGCCTGGCATTTGTGTGGCGTGAATGTTACTTGCCACTTATCAACCCAAGGTCCAGGTCTTGCTGCATTTGTATACGGACTGCTTCATTATCGGAGGAGTCATGAATGGTTTTGAACATTGTGCAATCATCAGCGAACATCCCCACTTCTGACCTTATGATGGAGGGTAGATAATTGGTGAAGCATCTGAAGATGTTTAGGCCTAGGACAGTACCCTGAGGAACTCCTGCAGTGATGTTTTGGAGCTGAGATGATTGACCTCCAATAACTACAACCATCTTCCTTTGTGCTAGGTATGATTCCGACAAGGGGAGAGTATTCCCCCGATTCCCATTGACTTCAGTTTTGCAAGGGCTCCTTGATGCCATACTCGGACAAATGCTGCCTTGATGTCAAGGGCAGTCACTCTCACCTCACCTCTTGAGTTCAGCTCTTTTGTCCATGTTTGAACCAAGGCTGTAATGAGATCAGGAGCTGAGTGGCCCTGTCAGAATGCAAACTGAGCGTCACTGAGCAGGCCATTGCTAAGCAAGTGCCGCTTGATAGCACTGTCAACAGCACCTTCCATCACTTTACCGATGATCAAGAGTAGATTGATGGGACGGTAATTGGCCAGGTTGGATTTGACCTGCCTTTTGTGTACAGGACATACCTGGGCAATTTTTCTCATTGCCGGATAGATGCCAGTGTTGTAGCTGTATTGGAACAGCTTGGCTAGGGGCACGGCAAGTTCTGGAGCACAATTCTTCAATACTGTTGCAGGAATGTTGTCAAGGCCCATAGCCTTTGCTGTATCCAGTACCTTCAGTCATTTCTTGATATTACGTGGAGTGAATCGAATTGGCTGAAGTCTGGCATCTGTGAAGCTGGTGACTTAAGGAGGAGGCCAAGATGGATCATCCTCGGCACTCTGTCTGAAGATTGTTGCAAATGCTTCAGCCTTATCTTCACACTGATGTCATGTGCTCCCCCATCATTGAGGGATGGGGTTATTTGTGGAGCCACCTCCTCCAATATTGCATATATATCCATATTATACCACACCATACCAAATCCATATGTCAGGCAAATCCCCCAGCTGCCAAGACTGAGGCACACATTATTTCACCACATGAACAAAAACCAAACATTGCAAGCCCTGACTGGAAGGACATGTGCATAGTACCAGAAAATATTGAAACAATGGGGACCCCAGCAGTTGCTTCCCCAATACACAGAAGTGGTCAAACCAGTTTTAGTCACATGACTAGCTGGCTGGAGTTTTGAATTTGAACTTCCAATGAAGGATTTGAACTCAGAACACTGTGTGCTCATAGACTGAGAACATCACCTCTCCTGTCTGCCTGCCTTCATCTTTTCCCACGGAACTGACTCTTGTGAAAACACGTGAAACTCAAAGAGACAACAGTTTCCTATGTGAACAAGGTTTTTAAGAAGACTACTGGTCCCCAACAAAATGCAAGACCATATCTTCAATCAAGGACTACAGCGAGCTTGAGAAAGTAACAAGATATTGTCTCAAACTGTTCCACTTATCTTTTCTTCTCCTTTTTTCTGTTCTTATCTGCATATTTATATTGCATGTGCATGCTAGCATGTGCGCGCCGTATATCCGTGGGCATGAACCATATTAGATTTTAAGTTTGAAGTTTAATAAATTTCATCTTTCTTCTTGAAACCAAAGAAAGCCTGTTTGTGCTCATTTCTTGCCTTATAATTGGAAAGTTGTGAACAAGGATTCACAAAGGGGGAACTCAAAACACAGTGTGTTTAAAATTAAACCCTGTTTCAATAAGCCCAAGTGAAAGCAGCAAAAGACCTTTAGACACATTGTTCACCCGGTCATAACAAAAATTGGTTGCTACCCACAGACAAACAGTTAAATTGAAGTGGGAAGCCAAATTGTTCCCAATCAAAAAGAGCAAACCAATCCAGGTTTTCTTGTGGTTGTGTGTGATTGTATACTTAAATGTCTGCAACTGAAGTGAGTAGCTCTCCAAGCCAGGGTGAAGTATCTTGGAATAAGTTAAAAGCACTGTCGATGGAGTAGTTGAGAAAAATGGCTGAATAGTGTGGGATCATTGTACGTGACAAGGCTAGGAAGTCTGAACTCCTAAGGCTAGTGACCCCCATTTTTCCCTTGAATCTGAAGAAGTAGATACAGGCTTAGAAGCAGAATCTGACAGGGTAGTGTTAGCAAAGATACAATTGGAACAGAGGAAGCTTGAATTAGAGGAAGGAGAAAAAGAGAGAGAGAGGCAGGAGAGGGAGAAAGAAAGAGCCTTCCAGAAGGAACGGGAATAAAAATAGAGAGCCTTCCAAAAGGAACGTGAAGAAAATGAAAGGCAGGAGAGATAGAGAGAGAGAGAAAGAAACACAGGAGAAAGAAAGAGAGAGAGAGAAAGAATATTCCAGAAAGAATACGAAAAATGAGAGTTGAAGCGGCGTGAGTTAGCTAGGGGGCGACAGAGTAACCCTGGTGAAAGCATGGCCAAGATGGAGGATCAGAATTGGGTTCAAGATTGCTAAAACACACCCAACTAATTCCAAAATTCAGTGAGGAAGATGTGGAAGCATTTTTATTTATTTTGAGATACAGCACTGAAACAGGCCCTTCGACCCACCGAGTCTGTGCCGACCAACAACCACCCATTTATACTAACCCTACAGTAATCCCATATTCCCTATCACCTCCCTACACTAGGGGTAATTTACAACAGCCAATTTACCTATCATCTGCAAGTCATTGGATGTGGGAGGAAACCAGAGCACCCGGCGAAAACCCACGCAGACACAGGGAGAACTTGCAAACTCTGCACAGGCAGTACCCAGAATCGAACCCGGGTCCCTGGAGCTATGAGGCTGCGGTGCTAACCACTGCGCCACTGTGCCGCCCTTGTTTGTTGTTCATGTCCTTCCAGAAACTGGCAAGGCAGCTAAAATGGACAGCTGAGACCTGGTCTATTTTACTGCAAAGCAAACTAACTGGAAAAGCCCATGAGGTTGATTCCTTGCTGCCAGATGAGAATTCATCAAACTATGAACTGACCAAAAATGCTATCCTCGGGGCATATGAATTAGTACCCGAAGCCTATCGCCAAAAGTTTAGAACCTCAAAAAGCAAGCCAATCAAACTTATCTGGAATTTGAAAGAAGTAAGCAGCTGGCTTTTGACCAATGGCTGAGGGCTTTAAAAATACAACTCAGCTATGAGACTCTCAGAGAAGTGATTGTTAGAGGAATTTAAAAACTCTCCCATTCTCAATAAAAACTCATGTCGCGGAGTAGTGGGTTCAAGGAGCCCGGCAAACGGCCGTCCTGCCCGATGAGTTTGCTTTAACTTATAAGTTGGTTTCTCAGGGGAGAACCTTTCCTAATCACCCCACAAATCTGAAAAGGACTAAGGGTGGGAAGGTGATAGAAGCCCAGGCAGTCCTGGAAGAGAAAGGAAAGCAGGAGACACAGGGTGCCCCCCTCCAGCCAAAAAGGAAGGTGCTGTGTGCAAGAGTGAGACCCGGACACCTGTGTGCTTCCATTGTAACAAGGCAGGGCATTTAAAAGCTGACTGCTGGAAACTAAAGGGGAAACCGGTAGGGTTAATCAGGGCACACCCGCTCAGTGAAGACGAGGGCCTGATGGAAAACATGGAACGGGCTGTGGCTTTGACTGCAGTAAGGGTGCTACCCAGGAAGCTTACTACGGCCAGTGCAGGAAAAGTTAATAGATTCCTGAAGGTTATCAGGGTTTTGTATCTGAAGGGAAAGTAACCCCATATCCCTCGAGTGGGACAAGCAAGCTCATAGTGATTCTCAGGGACGCAGGGGCCACCAGAACCCTTTTACTGGGAAAAGGCCTGGCCTTTCTCCCAGAGATGCAGTGAACACCAAAATGGTGGCGAATGGTACTGGAGGGCAGTGTATATCTGTACCTGGAGTGCAACCCAGTTTCGGAACCGGTGACTGTAGGGATTGCCCCTAGTTTGCCTGTGGACGGGGTTGACCTGCTCCTAGGTAATGATCTGGCAGGGGTGAAGGTGGTAGTCCCCCCAGTAATGAAAGAGAGACCACAAGAGGTCAGAGAGACAGGGCAGTGGCAGGAGCTGGTCTCCTGCAGAGTCCCTGAATGGGTAGTGGGTCAGGCCATGATTAAACCAGCTCCCCCAGAGGAGACTGCATTGGCACTGCAGGCAAATGATCATGAGGTCTGCCTGTCCGAGACTTTCTTTGGAAAGTTAGGAGACCCGGGGAATGAATTAAATGGATTTTCCTTAGCTGAGGCTCAGCGAGCCAAGCAAGTATTGCAAGAATTAGCACAGGCTGCTCATCCTGAAAGAGGAACAGACGGAGAGCCTGACTCCTACTTTTTTAAAGAATGAGGTACTGATGAGAAAATGGAGTTCTCTTCACAGACCTGAGGGCAAGGAGTGGACAGTGGTTCACCAGTTAGTGGTGCTTCAGAGGTTCCGGGGAGAAATATTAAGAAGGGTCCACGAGACTACAGTGGCTGTACATGCCGATATACGAAACACCAAAACTCGCATAAGGCAGCAGTTTGATTGGCCAAAACTACACAAAGATATGGTGGAGTACTGGAGGAGTTGCCACATGTGCCAGGTTAAGGGGAAACCCCAACCTACAGTGAAATCTGCACCACTAACACTGGTGTTAGGAGGACACTCCAGCAGAGGAGTGGTGAACTGTAAGGGATCCCCGCCGAGAACAAAAGGGGACAGGCAGGCACATGGCTGGCAAAAGCTTAGAAAGAGAAGGGGAAAAGGTGACCTAGAGGGCAGGTTAAAGGAAGTCTGGGAAGAATCCCAGATGAAAATCCCCACCGCCCAGTCAACCAGCCCAGGAAAATGTGAAAAGCTAGACCCCACATCCTCCTATGTAAATACAGACTCAAGAAGCATCCCACCAGAGTTGCTAACAGCATTTACAGGAACCTGCAGTAACAAAGAGAGACCACTAGGGGGCAGAGAAACTGTGAGGGTGATGCCTCACCTAGTCGAAGTGCCATAGGAGAATGCTGTTAAGTGTGCACAAATACCTGCAGGTAGGAGTGTCCCAGAGAACAAATGGGAGAGTAACAGAGACTCCTCTGCCGCGCACCCCCCCCCACCCGCCACACAGAGGAAAAGGGAACCATCCATCCCATGAAGCCAAAAGTCTTTGCATGAATCAGGGAGTTCAGAATAGACCCACCCCCCTACTAACTCTCCTGAGGTAAGAAAAGGTGAAATTAAAGCAGCCCTGACACCCAGAACAGAACATTTTTATGAGCTTCAAGTTTGGTGAATGAATGGAAATGAATGCGAGAAATGCATGGTTTCTTTCTGTACCTTATATTTCTCTCAAATTCTGTAATGAAATGCGCCATTTTCTTCAAATTGTATTTCATTCCCCTGGGTGCGGAGGTGTCAGGCAAACTCTCCATCTGCCAAGACTGAGGCACACATTATTTCACCACATGAACAAAAACTTATCATTGCAAGCCCTGACTGGAAGGACATTTGCATAGTACCAGACAATGTTGAAACAATGGGTACCCAGTAGTTGCTTCCCCAATATACAGAAGTGGTCAAAGCAGTTTTAGTCACATGACTAGCTGGCTGGAGTTTTGAATTTGAACATCCACCAAAGGATTTGAACTCTGAACGCTGTGTGCTCATGGACTGAGAACATCTCCGCTCCAGTCTGCCTGCCTTTCATTTCTCCCCACGGAATTGACTCTTGTGAAAACACGTGAAACTCAAAGAGAGAATAGTTTCCTCTGTGAACAAGGTTTTTAAGAAGACTACTGGGCCCCAACAAAACACAAGACCATATCTTCAATCAAGGACTACAGCGAGTTCAAGAAACAGTAACAAGATATTGCCTCAAACTGTTCTACTTATCTTTTCTTCTCCTCTTTTCTGTCCCTATCTGCATGTTTATATCGCGTGTGCATGCTAGCGTGGGCGCGTCGTCTATCCGTAGGCATGAACCGTATTAGATTTTAAGTTTGAAGTTTAATAAATTTCATCTTTCTTCTTTAAACCAAAGAAAGCCTGTTTGTGCTCATTTCTTTGCCTTATAATTGGAAGGTTGTGAACAAGGATTCACAAAAGGGGAGCTCAAAACACAGTGTGTTTAAAATTAAACCCTGTTACAATAAGCCCAGGTGAAGATGGCAAAAGACCCCTAGACACATTGCTCACCTGGTCGTAGCACCATATGATATGCTGGGCTGCCCCAACATTGAGGATGGGGATATTTATGGAACCACCATCTCCAATAGTCCATATATATCCCTTATATCCATAATAGTAACTATTGTTTTCGGTAAAGTCTGCTAACACCCTACTAAATGGTTCCCCAAAAACTGGTATGGGAATTAGAGGTACCAGTTTTATGGCAGGTTGCAGTTTTCTCAAACTCTGGCGCGTATGGCAAATTTCACAAAACTGCACCATGTCTTTGTAAAGACCTGGCCAGTAAAAGTGACAACTTATACGCAATTGGGTCTTCAAGATCCCCACATGTCCTACGAGAGGAATTTAATGCGCTATCCTTAATACTTCCTGGTGATACTTGGGTGGTACCGCTATCTGATGAACAACCATCCATTCTTGCTCCACAGATCTGTGAGGAGGTCTCCACTTCCTCATCAAAATCACATTTTTAATATAGTAGCCTTCCGGAACTCTCTTTGCTTCAGTTTCAATTTTCAGAGTCGATTGTGCCACTTTACTTAACTCTGGATCAGCTTGCTGAGCCTTAATCAGAGAAGACTGACTGAATATTTCCTTCGGATTATCCAAATCCCCAAAGAAAGTTTCAGATATTCGGCTATCTGTCTGTGGTGCCAATTTTACCTCCAACAATGGAACTTGTTAAGCCATTGCTCGGGTCACAACACATGAGGAAAAAATTCCTGGAACCCTTTCCTGCAACTGCTCTGTCTCCTTGACTTCACTTGGTCTTTCCATGACTACTGGAGAAGCTACTATCTTTGCTGCGGCCATATCATTCCCCAGGAGTAGGTTAACTCCGTCTTCATTGCAACTATGACCAACTCCTTCAGTTACCGTTCCAGACATTAGGTCACACTCCAGAGTTTGAATGGCTCCTGTATCCCTAAGTATAACTATAGGTTTACCTGCCTCACTTGAGGGATAAGGGATTACTTTTCCTTTTGACAAGAATTCCCTATAACTCTTGGGTATCTTGTTCACCTCCCCCTCACTCATAGCAATTTTGTACTTGACCTTAAAGCTGCAGTCAGAGCTACAGCCTGATCTGTCATACTTTCAGCCAAGACCCCTTTCTCTGCATTGGCCTTGTGTACCCCAATAAGTCCCGTGGGTTTACCCCACAACTTCCAGCATTCTGCATGAAGTGTCCCACCTTGTGGAAATGGAAACACTTAAGACTTTCGGACCTCACTTCCACCCTCAGCATCTTCCTTCCTGGCCTGAAGTGGTGATCCCGAGGCATTTCCAGCTGTCCCTTCTTGTCTAGCCTTCCTTTCCCCCTCCCACTTTCTATCCTTCTTGGGTTTGTGGGGGTGACGGTCAAAGTGTTTGGGCTTGTAAACAAGCTCATAATCATCAGCGATCTCAGCTGCCTGTCTAGTTCTCTACCTGAGTGCTTACTAACGGATGGAGTAAACTTTTAAATTATTCCAGGAGAATTATTTCCCTAAGGGTCTCATATGTGGCCTCTACCTTTAGTGCCTGTATCCAATGATTAAACTTAATTTACTTTACCCTCTCAATTTCTATATAAGTCTGCCCAGGCTGTTTCCAGAAGATCTGAAATTTCTGCCTGTAAGCTTCAGGCGCTAACTCATAAAGAGCGAGAATAGACTTTTTTGCCATCTCATAATCTGCAGAAGCCTCCTCAGAAAGCATGGCATAGACTTCATGAGCTCTAACAATCAATCTGCTTTGCATCAGCAATGTCCAGTTTTCCTTCGGCTACTTTATCTGTCTAGCTATATTTTCCAAGGGCATGAAAAATGACTCTACGTACCTTTCCTTACCCATCAACAGAGAGAGCAGGGAAACAGAGAGCCGCCGGGGTGAGTATACACTGCGACACATCAGGGAGAGGAAGTTACCTGGACATTTTGTACCAGGAGGCGGTCACACCCCTTAGGGTGATTTGGTCAGTGGTCAGGGACAGGAGAGTGTGGCTGCAGCTGAGGCAGGTAAGGGAACCCAAAGGGCAGGTGTGCAGGAGCCTCAGCCTTTGTGATTGTCCAACAGGTTTGAGGTTCTTTCAGCTTGTTTGGATGAGAGTGTGGGCTGCAGGGTGGATGAGCAACATGACCATGGCACCGTGTTACAGGAATCCATTCAAGTGGAGGGAGAAAAAAGGAATGTAGTGGTAGTAGGGGACAATATAGTTAGGAGGATTGACATTGTTCACTGCAGCAAAGAGCGAGAGTCCAGATGGCTGTGTTGCCTGCCAGGGGCCAGGGTTCAGAACATCTCCTCAGGGCTGGAGAGGAACATACAGTAGGAGCGGGAGGAACCAGTTGTTGCGGTCCATGTTTGGTACCAACGTACCATGTAGGCAGGACAAGGAAAGATGTTCTGCATAGTCAGTATGAGGAACTAGGTGCCAAATTAAGAAGCAGAACCTCAAAAGTAATAATCTCTGAATTATTACATATTGGCATGGATAGAAGATTGGTTAGCTAACAGGAAACAGAAACATTTTCTGGTTGGCAAGATGTAACAAGTGGTGTGCCATAGGGATCTGTGCTATATAAATGACTTAGAAGAAGGGACTGAAGGTATGGTTGCTAAATATGCTTATGACACAAAGATAGATAGGAAAGTAACTTGTGAAGAGGACATAAGGGGGATACAAAGGGATATAGATAGGTTAAGTGAGTGGGCAAAGACCGGGCAAATGGAGTATAATGTGTGAAAGTGGCAAATTGTCCATTTTGGCAGGAAGAATAAAAAAGAAGCGTATTATCTAAATGGTGAGAGATTGCAGAGCTCTGAGATGCAGATGGATCTGGGTGTTCCAGTGCATGAATTGCAAAAGGTTAGTATGCAGGTACAGCACATAATTAGGAAAGCTAATAGAATGTTATCGTTTATCGCGAGGGGAATTGAATACAAAAATAGGGAGGCCTTGGCGAGACCACATCTTGAGTACTGTGTACAGTATTGGTCTCCTTATTTAAGGACGGATGTAAATGCATTGGAGGCAGTACAGAGAAGGTTTATTAGATTAATACCTGGAATGGGTAGGCCATCTTACGAGGAAAAATTGGACAGGTTAGGCTTGTATCTGCTGGAATTTAGAAGAGTAAGAGGCGACTTGATGGAAACCTATAAGATCCTGAGGAGTCTTGACAGGATGGATGTGGAAAGGATGTTTCCCCTTGTTGAAGAATCTAGAACTAGGGGTCACTGTTTAAAAATAAGGGGTCGCCCATTTAAGACAGAGATGAGGAGAAATTTTTTCTCTCAGAGGTCGTGAGTCTTTGGAATTCTCTTCCTCAAAAGGTGGTGGAAGCAGAGTCTTTGAATATTTTTAAGGCAGAGGTAGATAGATTCTTGATAAGCAAGGGTGTGGAAGGTTATCGGGGGGAGGTGGAAATGTGGAGTAATCAGTTCAGCAATGAACTTAATGAATGGCGGAGCAGGCTCGAAGGGCCAAGTGGCCTACTCCTGCTCCTAATTCGTATGTTCATATGTTCCTCAAACTTCAGGAGAGTTTGCACAAATTTAAACAGCTCTCCACTGGGTCCTGGGCTGGAGTCAGTTCGTTCCTCACCAGAATTTTCATCAAGGTCAAGGCCACCCTGTTTTTTTAGTTCCAGCTATTTTAATTTAAATACCCTTTCTTTGCAACCTTTCTTCTTTTTCTCTTGCTCCTTCCTTTCCTCTCTCCTTCCTCTCTTCTCCTTCCTTTTGAAATTGTATTTCGAATTTTTCATTTCTTTTTTCTGTTCAAGCTCAAGTTTTTTCATTTCCAATTCTCATGCTGCTTCATCTGTAACTGAATCCTGGCTAATTCAACTGAATTACCATCTGCATTCCATGTTCTTTCTTCCAATTTCAAATGCTGTGCTATTACTTCAATTATATCTGCTTACTTTGCCCCTGATCTTAACTCTAACTCCAACATTGCTGCCAATTCCTTTAGCCTAGCCTTGGTTATGATTTGCAAATCAGTCAGGGATAAGTCCTCCCTCTCCAGAAAGGTCATGGCAACTGACAAAGCCACTCTGGGAGTATAAAGTTTACTCTAATGCACAAGAAATCTGGTGTTTTCCTTTTCCCTTTTCAATTATTATTACCCACTTACAATTGCACATCGTCAGCTTTGGGTTATCCAGCACAGAGCCCCCAATTATATGTTGCAATCAAGGTGGGAGGAGTTCTCTGTCTTTGTCTAGTTCCACTTCTCCACAGGTCACAACATATATTTAAATGTTTACCCAGTTACAATATGGCCAATTATATACTCTATTTTTATTTCAAAATGAAAACCACCAACCAGGTTTCTTTAATAAACAACAAAAGTATTAATTTATTATAAACCAAGACTTAGCCAATAAAGATGCAAAGCTTTAGCACACAATTTGTAATATGACAGTAATTGTATTGTCGCAGAACTGTGTTTATTTTCTCCTCTGTTTGAAACAGTGTGTCTTTAAGACAGGTAGAGAAGTGTTAAATTTCTGAGAACGGTGTACCACTGCTGTATTTGTTACCTAGGTAACAGCAAGAGAGTGAGGAGGTCACATGGTATAATGTTTCAAGTTAACCGTGTGGAAAAAACAGCTAAAATCAGTTTTGAGACACACCAACAAAGCGTGCTTACTGAAGAAAATTCAGTACTGCAGAAATTCTACGAAGAGCTACAGGCCATGTTAATTGCCTAAGGAGGAAAAAAAACCCTTGAAGAGACCATTTGTATTGCTGGAGTAAAGTTTTGACTGAGAGACTGTCAAGTTTAAAATCCGAGTGGATCTATTGCTATATTCCTTGTCTAAATGACTGTGTGATGCCTGCTGCAGCCTAAGTGCTTTGAATGCCTATCAAGAAAGGTTTGTTTCATCAAATCTGTGTGGAGACTTCAAGTGGCATTTTAAAAATTTGTTTCATGGTCTGTGGGCATCACTGGTCTGGCCAGCATTTATTGCCCATCCCTAATAGCCCATGAGAAGGTGGTGGGCTGCCTTCTTGAACTGCTGCAGCCTATGTGGGGTAGGTACACCCACAGTGCTATTAGGAAGGGAGTTCCAGGGTTTTGACCCAGTGACAGTGAAGGAACGGCAATCTAGTTCCAAGTCAGGATAGTGTGTGACTTGGAGGGGAGCTTGCAGGTGGTGGTGTGATTATTTTTGCATTAGTATACCTCACCCATCAGGAACGTAACCCACAAAGACTTATAACCCTGTTATTTATTTATTCTTAAGAAACAGATAATTTTGAAAACATTTTTTCAAAAAAAACTGTTAACCATTGATTTTTGAGTGTTTGGGCTGAATTTTACCAGCCCCTTGACGCCGCCAGTCGCGGCATGAGGGCTGGTAAAATCCTGCAGGGAGAGGCCTGCCTCAACCCACGAGATCGAGAAGGGCCCGCCGCAAATTACCTGCAGTGGGGGGAGCCTTGGAGCGGCTCCCCGCTGCACAGCAGTGGCACCCCAATTACAATATATTAAACAGTACTCATCTCTATAGATTATGCAGCCCGCTGCCTCTGCATGGACATCTCTGGATTTTTTGCTGAACGGGCAGCCGTCACGTGTTGTCCTGTTCACAATTTGAAAAGCCGGCGGGCCCACAGAAGCAGAAGGTTTCGTGACAGAAGGTAATTTCCTTTTCAGGGGTCTCACTCTGCATTCTTATAGGGAGGAGTGAGGGGGGCATTACAGGGGTCCCACTCTGCATACTCGAAGGGAGGAGGGATGGGGGTGGATACACAGGGGTCGGGTCTCAGTTTGCATTCTTAAAGGGAGGAGAGAGGGGGGCATTACAGAGGTCTCACTTTGCATTCTTAAAGGGAGGGGATCTGGGATTACTGGAGGGAAAGCTCTGCTGGCATGAAGGAAGGTACTGTGTACCCTCCCTCTATTAACAGTGTACGCTCTATGTTTGTTTATGTTTGTGAAGGAGCAATGGCACACTAGGCACCCTGTGTGTGGGGAGGGTGCCAGAAAGAGCAGGAGCATTAAGGTTATATGGATGGTGGGGGCAATCAATTCAGCTGGTAGGATCTTGATGTGGTCGTGCTGTACCACTCTGAGTGTTGGCCAAGATGGGCAATGCCATGGCACACCACATAGTTGATCCAGGGAAGCAGCTGATCTACCCATCAACACCAATCCCTGCCATGTTAGGAACCTTCGAATACTTGAAGGGTTCAACTATACTTATCATATGGAAATAGGTATGGCTCATCCTACATTGTGTGATCCTCTGCTCGTGAGGATCCGTATGCAGCAGAGGCAATATCAACAGGCAAGTGTGATCCACATAGAGGCCCCTGGTGGTAAGCAGCAGCCCCCAAGGGGAGCTCACGATTACGATTGCTGTACATCTACAGGCCCCACATGACATGCAATCAGATGTCAGAGCACCAATGATGGAGGTGATTGCGCATGTGGAGAGGGTGGTGACACGTCTCTGTGCCCTGCTCAAAGATGACCTGCAGCCCATGGGCCTCGGTGGACATCCTATGCCTTTGGTACTCATTGTAGCAGCAGTTCTCAAGCCTGACGTCTCTGCAGCTTTTTGGGGGCCCACCAGAGACCTTTGTGTGGTCACACTGTCAGCACCACTGCATCAGGGAGGTCACCAATGCCCTGCAGCGGAGGACCAGTGAGTATGTCTGCTTCAGGACGGACTCTCACAACCAAGTCCAGAGGACCATTGGTTCTGGCACCATTGCCAGAGAACCATAGGTTGTAATGTTCATAGACTGCACTCATGTGGACAGCAGGCCTCCCACCAGGCTACCACCTGCAGACGTCATCATTAAAGGAGCCCTCTCAATCAAGGTGAAGCTGGTATGTGAACACCGCAAATGCTTGCTGCGAATGTGTGACCGCTTCTCAGGCAGCTGCCATGACACCTGGGTCTTGCGCCAGTCCGGGCTGCCACCGATGTTCACTGAACTGGCTCAGATGGAGGGGTGGCCTCTTGGAGATAAGGGCTATCCTTTGCAGATATGGCTCCCGACACCGGTGAGAGACTCTATCACTGCTGCAGAGGAGAGATACAACGGCAGCAACTGAGCTACATGAGCCATCATTGAGCAGGAGATCGGCATGCTGAAAGAGCGCCTCCAATGCCTAGATGGATAGGATGATGCCCTGTACTAGGGGCCGAAAAGGCCAGCCCCTTTCTTTGCTGCTCTGCACAACGACGCACCCAATAGGGGCCAGGCCTGGCATGATGAGGAGAGATGTCAACAGGATTCCTCCTCGGACTATGAGGGTGCTGAGGACCCACAACATGAAAGATCCATGGGAGGGCAGATGGCACCCAGGCTCTGCATGCAGGGCTAGCAGTGAGCTAGGAAACCACTGCAGTGGCTTATTAGACAAGGGCTCTCTGCAACATAGGAACCGACATGAGCTCTGCAAGCCACATATCACCCTCGCTCACCTGCTGTGCGGCAGTCCAAATCTGCAGCATCCCTGTGTAACCCATTAGACGCAGCAGCTAACTGAGCCAATGTCCATGTCACTGCATCTGTGGAGACGCTCATGAGTAATGGTGGCATGGTAATGATGTTATTGCATACGTTGGCTCTCCTGAATGGCCAAAGGTGCAGAGGGATGTGACATTGGCGCTACATACTGGCACACATCATTCGCACAGAGAAATGGACACACATGTCGGTGAGGAACATTTAGTGAAAGATGTATTTACATTGCTGTGACACCTGTGCATTCCCATTTGTGTCAGTGTGTTCTCTGTAAATCTCTGTTATATCTTTAATGGTATGTTTAAGTCTCATGTCCCGGAATGTGCAAAATTAAGATTATCCACCCAGGTGCAGCACGTCTACAAGAAGGCATGTTATACTTGAGTGGAAGAAGAGAATCGCAACTTCACAGGACACTGGGACACAGCAGGGTAAGTATGTGATGGCAAAGCAGAAAGTATTGGGGTAACTCAGCCGGTCAGGCAGCATCTGTGGAGAGAGAAGCAGAGTTAACGTTCAGGTCTGTGAGCATGGACAGGTTAACTCTGCTTCTCTCTCCACAGATTCTGCCTGACCTGCTGGGTTTCTGCAGCACTTTTTGCTTTGCTGCCAGATTGACAGCAGCCCCACTCTTCAGCAGTCAGGTAAGTATTCTTTGACAGCTGTCAGGAAGCAGGTGCTGGGGTGCTTAAAATAGGGCCCCAGCAGCTGCTGCACAGCTGTCAAAAGGTCTCTCGCTGTGCCGAATATACCCCCTCTCCCCATGTAATATGGGGAGGGTGGCTTGGCGCCGTGATGCTAAAGTGCCCCCAAAGGCGGTGGCTCTGCGGCAGCCACAAAATGTAGGCACCCCACTGAGTTTAAAGGGTGCCGCCGCAGAGCACAGCACCCGAATAAGATTCAGCAATATGTGTGTGATTGGGGGAGTTCAGTTAAAATAAGAAGTTATAAGGTCTTGAGACATAGGTTTATCTTAATAGTGTTTAAGATTTAATTTTAATGAATAGTTAATTTGTTGTTGTCTAAAGATACCTAGTTTGGTCTGTTTTATTCTGGAGGTTACTGGAGTGTTTAATTTAGCTATTTTCCAGTTGAGTGGGAAAACTTTAATAATATGCTGCAACCTGTGGAGTGATGGGACTGAATTGACAGTGCATTTCTCCCGCCTCGGTCGTAACATATTGATTGGGCGTCTCGTCCAGGATCAGATTAATTGGGGGACTTGCCTTTGGTATCATATTAATTGCTCGTCTCTGGGATAACATATAAATTGGGGTCTTGCACCTGGCATCATATTAATTGCTCTCGCGTCTGGGATCATATTAATTAGGCACTCAATTGTCGGGATCCAAATCCAGCGCAAATTATGAAAAAAAATAAAAGGAACCAGGTTTTTTGTGTAATAAGGTACAGTCTACACCATCAGAATGGCAGTAGCAGTTGCAGCAGAGTTTCTGGGAAAGGAGAATGTGTCCCTCAGTGACTTGACAACTTTAACAAAGAAGAAATTAAAAGAATTGGCGGCAAGATTGGGGTTAGAATTGAAATCAGGTGCCAAAAATGCAGTGATAATTGACATAATAGCCTAACATCTAAAATTAGAAGAAGAGGAAGAAGAAGATCATAAGTAAGAGAGTGATACAGTGGTATTGGCTGGGATTCAGTTAGAAATGGAAAAACTTAGGCTTCAGCAGGAAAAAGAAATAGCAATAAGAAAACTTGAATTGGAAAAAAAGAGAGAAAGTGAAAGAGAAGAAAGGGAATTTAGGTGAAGAGAGATAGAACTAATCTCTTGAATCCAAGGAAAATTTGGGTCAGGAAGAATCTGAATTCAACCCAGGACCCAGCGAAAACCTGTTTAAATTTGTACAAGCTCTCCCTAAGTTTGAGAAAAGGGACATAGAGGCATTTTTTCATATCTTTTGAAAAAATAGCCGAACTGATGAAATGGCCAAAAGAAAGCTGGACACTGTTTATGCAAAACAGATTGGTAGGCAGAGCTCAATAAGTTTATGCCATGCTTCCTGAAGTGGCTTCTGCAGATTATGAGATGGCAAAAAAGCTATTCTCGCTGCATATGAGTTAATCCCTGAAGTTTACTGTCAGAAGTTTTGGAATTTACGGAGATTGGCTGGGCTGACGTATGTAGAATTTGAGAGAGTGAAGAAAATTAATTTTGACTGTTGGATCCAGGCATTAAAGATGGAAACCACATATGAGAAGCTTCGAGAATTGATTCTTTTGGAAGTGTTTAAAACTTCAATTATTTCAGTAGTGAGAACTCATGTAGATAAGCTGAAATTTTTGAAAGCTAGGCAAGCAGTGGAAAATTGCTGATCATTTTGAGCTTGTGAATAAGCCAAAATCTTTTGTCCATCACCCGCATAAACCCGAGAAGGATAGAAAGTGGGAGAGTGAAAGGAAGGCAAGTAGATGGGGACAAGAAGGAAAAGAGTGAAAGGAAGGCACTGAGGGTAGAAGTGAGGTTTGCAAGCCAAAGTGTTATTATTGCCACAAAACGGTTCATTTTTGTTCAGAATGCTGGAAATTGTGAGGTAAACCCATAGGACATGTTGGGGTATGCAAAGCTAATTCAGAGGAAAAGACTGACTGAGAATACAGCAGACCAGGCTATAGCTTTAATGGCAGCTGTAAAACCAGATACAAAAACTAAAGTGAGTGTAGAGGTTAAGAATAAGATACCTGAAAATTCTAATGAATTTTTGTCAAAGGGGAAAGTAACTCCATACCCTTTAAAT